>NC_092013.1:31061489-31096489 GCF_042242105.1 Pempheris klunzingeri
TGGGAGGGGGGGCAGTGACCGCAGCTGGAAAAGAAAGAGCCTTTAAGTGGGCTCAGTGTTGTGTGCAGCACATGACTCCTGTAGAGAGACACCAGAGTGACATCAGGGGGGGTGATGGTGGTGCCGGGCTGGAGACGGCGAGGGGCGGAGCCTGTGAACAGATATGACTTAACATGTCACACCGTGTGAGAGCACAGCTGGTGGGGGCACAGAGCTTTTCAGGGTGAAGGCAGGAGGCGAAGATGGTTTTCAGCCTGCAGCCTAGAGCTGCTCCCATCAGTAGTTTAACACCGCGTCAGTCAGACTGAGTGTGAAATGTCCAGAGAGTCATCACCTGACTCGGCCACGCCCCTCAGCCCCGTGCAGCACGTTAGCGCCTTTCGGCTCCTTGTTTTGGTTAAAGGCCTGCAGACTTTACTACTGTGGTTCACAGATGCAGCAGATGATGTGACGGACAGAGTTAGCCGCTGGCTGGTGAGTTCAGCAGCCACATATTTCCCTCAGGAGGTGGCAGAGTGAGCTCTGGACTCAGGTCTGTCCAGTGGACACAAGCAGGACTAAACCTGGATGCTAACGTGGCCTCGTGTCTGCTGGAGGCTCCTGTTGGCTTTCAGGGTCACCACGTCAGCTGTGAGCTGGTCAGATGACTTCATGAGGGTTTAAAGCAAGGAGGCTGCACAAGAGTGTTTCATCAGTGGAGGACGTTACAGAGAGCACTGAGACACTTGTGGACAGGTCCCACCTCCCCCACTCTGACTCCCACAGGACGGTCCTTGCTCCATCCTACAAGGCCCCCCCCCCCCCCCCCCCCCCCCCCACTACAGAGTGTAGCAATAGGCTGGGATTATCTGCTGCCTCTCAGCGTGTGTGTGTGTGGAGACGCTGCTACATGTCCTTACATTAAAACAGAGCTACACTTTGGGGTTTGTTTGAGTCCTTTACAATCTTCCCTCAGTTGAGTGTTTTCTGTTTATCTCCATATGAAACCTTCTTTATTCCTGAAGCTGAATTCCTGGCAGATGTTTTTGGACTTTTTCTTGTTTTTCACGACTGTACGTGAGCTCAGCTCAGACATGCTGTGTGTCAGCTACCTTGGATTTATCACCCGTCCGTGGACCCGAACATGTGGCGATCACGTGTGTGATGATGGCGGTTTGTGTTGGGCTGTGTCACAGCTGGCCTTGGTCTCCACGGTGAGCTGGTTATGGTGCGCCTTCCTTCGGACTGGGTCCCAGTTGGCGGACCCTGCCCTCCACAAACAGAGGGGGACTACAGCATCTGAACTATCGGGAGCCTCTGCAGCAGGGGCCTCTGGTTCTGTCTTGCCCTCCCCTGCACTCTATGAGGCAGTGTTTTGGCCCGGGGCCCAGGACCAAGCCTGAGCTCGCTGCTGACTCCCCCTGACATTACATCAGCGGGACGCACACACTGGGCTGTGTGTGCTGCAGGGGGGATGCTACGTTCAGCTTGTTGCTCTGAAGCAGAGCCCCATCCTCTGTCCTGGTCCTGAGACGGCGAGGAGTCTCCAGCAGAGCAGATAACCATGGCTGTGCGAATCATGCGTGGACTGGAGGACCTGGTGGCGTCGGGCAGCCAGCTCGTCTGGAGCCTGGCCCATCAGACGCTGAGGAGGTGGTACCATCGAGGGCTGATGCCGTGCAGACGTGTCCTCCAAGCCTGGTTCAGGATTGGAAAATGTTACCAGGTATGACGGCTCGTCAGCAGAAGCAGCATGAGCAGACAGAGGAGTTCAAACAGAGCAGCTTTTATTGATCGCTGACAGCGTGTGTGAAGGATTTGTGAGAGCCAGACGGATTCTCTGATCACACACTGAACTTCTCTCATGGCCTCATGGATTAGTTATTTAACTGTTAGTTAACAGTTTAACTTTAACTGGCTCATCGGTGTGTGTGTGTGTGTGTGTGTGGAGTCTCTGGCTGCCTCTCGGTGAGTCATACCGCCTTCTCTTTAACAAGGGTCTCTGTCCCAGCACATGTAGCAGCCATAAGAGAGCAGCAGGACCCGCTGGCTGATCCCAGGTCTGGCTGAGGGCCTGTCTCTCTGGGGGGAGGACATATCAGTCCCCTGTGAGAACCTGAACGTCTGGTTCTGGTTCTGGTTCTGGTTCCTCTACTCTGCTGGGTCCCACCTCACTGCCAGGTGGAAACATGTTGTGCCTTAACAACAGTCAGATTCAGGCTTTTTTAGGGTGTAAAGGTACAAAAAGATGGACAAATGAATACGGTGAGACATTATATCCAATAATGATACCCAGATTACTATTGTCTGAGTTTCTTTCTCTCTGAGTTCACAGAAATAACACATGGCTGTGTTTTTTTAAGCTGGGAGCTGCGTACAGGGTGTTGGGGAAGATTTCAGGCCATTTAGCGATTAATTAAAGTAACAGCACTGCTGTGTAAAAATACTCCATCACAGTGTCTCTGACGTAGAAAAGAACAGTCCAGAAAAGTAAAGCAGTCCCCCAGCAGACTGTGTGTGGTCTCTACAGTGCATATGTGCAGCAGGCCCATAACGCAGTGTGTCAGGGACTCCTTCACTGCTCCTGGGATTCTTTACATGAAGCATTAGGATGTGGAGGTTGACTGTGAGGGACAAACTAACAAACTAAAGGCCCGTGTCCGTCTGTCAGTGCCTCACGGTCTCTGATCTACAACAGTGCAGCGCTGATAGAAGGACTGATCTCTGCTCAGCCCCAGCACATCCTGACAGGAATCCCAGGTTAGCCCATTAAATCCCACACAGGTGTGGCCTGGTGTGGTCAGCTGTGCAGAGGGAGGGGACACGACATGGCAGCCAATTTGTGTGCTGTAGTGGAGAGGCAGAGCTTCACCACACAGCTGTAAACCTCTCTAGGGCTGGGGGCACTGAGAACTGGAGCTGTGGGCCGTGGGGGTTAACACCACGGCATCAGTTCCCAGGCAAGAGGCCAAGCAGCTGAAGGCCACATGTTTTTCTCTCCAAAGTGACAGGAATGAAGGCGTCCAGGAGATATTCCTTTATCTAGTCAACAGGAAGTCAGCTGGGCTCTGAGCCTGTGACGCCAGACAGGTATAACAGGAGTCACGTGACAATGACACCACAGGGGGGCTGGTGGTGTGGCATCAGGACAAGCCTTCTCTCCAGCCTCTAAAACACATGCTGCTGATGAGTTAAAACCTCTGTGATCACACACACACACACACCTCACTTTGTGTTTGTGAAATATCAGACAGTTCTGGTTAAACCTGGTGTCTTCAGCCCTCGTCAGACACCCTGCCCTCTGCCTCTGTCTGTTCTCCATGCTGCCACTGGGGGGCGCCACAGTCAGGGGTCAGGTCGGCCCTGTGGTGACACGATGAACCCTAACCAGGGCAAAGTTCTGCTAAATGACCTCCAGCCGGTCCTTAAAACGAGAGTGTCTCTTCTGAGAGAACAAAGCACACAAACAAAACACGAGACAAGTTTGTGAGCCCCTGAAGGCACCGTGCTGTGTTTGACTGGCCTGCTGTGACCAGCGGCCTGTAGCATGACTCTTATTACTGGTTCACTGTGATAGGTTTATATTAACTGTGCACACGTCACATGATGTGTCTTCTCATCATCTTCTCAGCACAAGAGTATTTCCTAAACTGGTGAACATAAGACTGGGTCTGTAGTGAGTTTAACGTGAGCTAACAGCAGCTCGTGTGTCACTGGCAACAGAATCTCCACTTAGCTGATTCATGGCTGAGATGTCACCGTTTCACACTTTAAACCCGTCAGAGTCCTCTTACCTTCCAGCCGGCACAATCACCAGCATGTCCCCAAGATCAGTCACCACTGACAGGCAGCCGTTGTACCCGAGGCTGTATCTGCTGGGAGTGGAGAGAAGACAGTAAAGTTTAGCTGTGTCTTTCAGAACATGACAACAGGCGTCTCATACTGTTTGTCCTTCCCCAGATGGCGGAGGGCCGTCTGTGCCAGGTTCTCCTCCTGGACGGCAGGAAGCTGGAGCTGCTGGTTCAGGTAGGGCCTCTGCTTCCTGTCACACTCCTCTGCTCTGGTTCAGGTTGGTCTGGCTTGGCCTGGCCCGGTCTGGGCCGTGAACTGACTCGCTGTGTTGTGACCCCCAGCCCAAGCTGCAGTCCCGGGAGCTGTTGGATCTGGTTTCCTCTCACTTCAACCTGAAGGAGAAGGAATACTTTGGACTATGCTTCCTAGATGATACGTATGTCTCTGTCTCCTCGTGTAGCCATACCATAACTGTGATGTGTCTGACTGTATTACATCTCCTCTGAGTTAGACCCAGTCCTCCTTGACAGGCGCCTTCAGAGGAAATATTACGGTGTCACTGATCCAGTGTGTGATGTCTTCTCATGTCCCTGCTCAGGGGCCAGAGGAACTGGCTCCAGTTGGATCGTAAAGTCTTCGATCACGGCTTCTCCAAGACGTCTGGGCCTTTGGAGCTGAAGTTCCTGGTGAGGTGAGTTGTCTGCTCAGTTTTATCAGAAAAGTGTCAGGCTGAGGCGAGAGTGCAGGAGGCCTGTCATGGAGGTGGGCCAGGACCACTGGCAGGTTTGTAGCTCCCCTCCAGTTTAATTATGGACGACAAGGCGTTCTTTTTCTTACAGACATTTATTCCAGACGTCATGCTGAAGTAGCGAAATGACAGTGCCGTCAATGCCGTCAATGCCGTGAGAACTCACTGGCCGCATAAACTTTGGGGGAGACACTTCCAAAACAAAAACAATGCGCTCTCCAGTCCTCTTATGGACTCATAGTATTAGCAGGTGCGCTGCTCCATGTGGCGTCTGCTATAGTGCATCTAAAAAATATTACCTGACCCCAACAAGGTAACAACATTTGTTCCACATAAAGGTTCCTTTTTAAACAATATTCACCATTGTGTGTTTTAATCTTTCTCCTATTTCTATGAAACAACATAAAATATAATTTTATTTACTCAATTATTCTTGTTTTTAACGTAAAATAATTAAATGAACTTAAATTGCATCGCTGACTTCGATGGCAGCTACAAGCTTCCTGTCCTGAGCAGCAGGTGGCAGTGTGGCTGTGTGACTGCCAAACATGAAGAACAAGGCCCTGACGGTGTGTGAAACTCCACAGGTTTTATATCGAGAAGATCACCTTCCTGAAGGAGAACACGACGGTGGAGCTGTTCTTCCTCAACGCCAGGGCTTTGGTGTTTAACGTGAGTCTTCCTGTCTCATAAAGGTCCTCCTTGTGTCCCAGTAACCAAGTCCAGCATCATTTCCCCATCACTCACACAATAATCCGGCCACTGGTCAGCTGTCACCCCATGTGGGTAACCCCACACACACTCATGACAACCACACGTCCATTGTGTAGTCGTTTTAGCACACAGCACAAGTCTTTCGTTTTTCCTTCATAGGAGCGATATTGTTACTATGTGAGAATGTGTAACATTTATAATATCTGATTCATGTCTGCAGTCCCTCTGAAACAACAGGCACACATCACATTCACAGTTCACACACTCCTCATGGTGTGCCCATGAGACTGTGTACACTCCACCACTACACTGCATTAATGCACACACACTACACTGTATCAATACACACCTCTACACTGCATTAATACACACCACTACACTGTATCAATACACACCTCTACACTGCATTAATACACACCACTACACTGTATCAATACACACCACTACACTGTATCAATACACACCTCTACACTGCATCAATACACACCACTACACTGTATCAATACACACCTCTACACTGCATTAATACACACCACTACACTGTATCAATACACACCACTACACTGTATCAATACACACCTCTACACTGCATTAATACACACCACTACACTGTATCAATACACGCCTCTACACTGCATTAATACACACCACTACACTGTATCAATACACACCTCTACACTGCATTAATACACACCACTACACTGTATCAATACACGCCTCTACACTGCATTAATACACACCACTACACTGTATCAATACACGCCTCTACACTGCATTAATACACACCACTACACTGTATCAATACATGCCTCTACACTGCATTAATACACACACCTCTACACTGCATCAATACACACCACTACACTGTATCAATACACACCTCTACACTGTATCAATACACGCCTCTACACTGCATTAATACACACACCTCTACACTGCATCAATACACACCACTACACTGTATCAATACACACCTCTACACTGCATTAATACACACACCTCTACACTGCATCAATACACACCTCTACACTGCATTAATACACACCACTACACTGTATCAATACACACCTCTACACTGTATCAATACACACCTCTACACTGCATCAATACACACCTCTACACTGCATTAATACACACCACTACACTGTATCAATACACACCTCTACACTGCATTAATACACACACCTCTGCACTGTATCAATACACACCTCTACACTGTATCAATACACACCTCTACACTGCATTAATACACACCACTACACTGTGTCAATACACACCTCTACACTGCATTAATACACACACCTCTACACTGCATCAATACACACCACTACACTGTATCAATACACACCTCTACACTGCATTAATACACACCACTACACTGTATCAATACACACCTCTACACTGCATTAATACACACACCTCTACACTGCATTAATACACACACACTACACTGTATCAATACACACCTCCACACTGCATTAATACACACCACTACACTGTATCAATACACACCTCTACACTGCATTAATACACACACCTCTACACTGCATTAATACACACCACTACACTGTATCAATACACACCTCTACACTGCATTAATACACACACATCTACACTGTATTAACACACACACATTACACTGTATTAACACACACAAACACACACACTACACTGTATTAATACACGCCACTACACTGTATGAACACACACACTACACTGTATTAACACACACACACACACACACACACACACACACACACTACACTGTATTAACACACACATCTACACTGTATTAACACACACATCTAGACTGTATTAATACACACCACTACACTGTATGAACACACACATCTACACTGTATTAATACACACCTCTACGCTGTCATTACCTGTGTGTGAATGAGGTGTGTGTTATTGGGAGAAAGTATTCAGAATGCTGCATTCAGGTGCTGTTGGACAGTTGACTATTATATACACGGTTACTGACTCATTAGCCTTTAAAGTCAGTATAAAGTGTAGTACTGTGAGTGTAAAAGTGAACCTATGCCTGGTCACTCACACCAGAGCTGTAGCTGTAGCTGCAGCGGGATCTGTGATTAAGAGTTTCCTGTAACCAGTCCAATTCACAGCTCAATTTAAAGCAATAATACGTCTACTTCTATCAATACACATGATTAACTAAATTGATTGCCGTCGGGTGTGTACTGTCAGGTGGACGCTAAAGTCACGCGGACAGGTGTGGTACCACAGGTGTGGTATATAGTGCTACAGTTATTTGAGGATTTTAAATTGTCCGAGCAGCACGTGAATGCAGCACGTGATCAAACGTTGCAGTGCGGTGTTTTTTGTTGCGGCGGGGGGCGGGGGGGGGGGCAGACTGGTCGCCATGGAGACGGAGACTGTTGAACCTGCTTTGGGACCGTACCACTGTAGCTGGGCGTGTGGGGGGGAGCAACTCATATCGGGACCTGGAGTCGGGACCCGGAGCGGGTCTGTGTGTGTACCGGAGTGTGTTTCTGCGCACGTGGAGAGTTTGAGTCCAGCCCGGGTGCTGGAGGACGGCGCCGGAGAGCCTCCGGGGCGGTTTGAACCGCCACGGCGGCCCTGCCTTAGTGGTTGGGTCGTTAACGGTGGGACCGGGGGACGGGACGAAGGGTTCCTCTGAGTCAAGTGTGTCGGACAGGCTGCACTTTGTCTCTGTGTGTGTGTGTGTGAGTGTTTAGAGCCCGCTAACTCGGACCCTTTTTACACCAGGAGACCATCGAGGTGGAGAGCGGACATGTTTTCCAGTTAGCCGCGTTCGCACTGCAGGTAAGTCGGAGTTTTTACCCCGAGCTGTGGAGTGTGAGCCCGGGACTGGGGCTCGGTGGCCCCCCGAGGCTGCGGGGGTCGTGGGGGAGCCAACTTATTGTTACAGAAACGGACCCTTTTATGTGACCCCCTCCTCTAAAACCGGTCAGTGCTTGCTCCGAGGCATCGGACTCAGTGACCGTAGCCAGGTTAACTGGATGAGTCGGTGTTACACGGTTAGCTTTACCTCTGTGTAGGTTAGCTAACATTAGCATGCTGGGCAGTGTATGTTGTTAAGGTGCCTTTACTAACGTTAGCCTTATCTTCTCTCTTCAGGAGGCCAAAGGAGACTACACCAGGTAAGAGGTGGTCCAAATGGAAAAGTCCTAGTGGGATAAATGTGGGATGGTGTAAGCTGGAGGCCACATCGGGGTTAGTTTTCCTTTACAACAGAGTGAGGGAGGCAGAGAGGACGGACAGCGCCATTAAACTGGATGGTACTTTAGTCAAGTTACATGTACATGTAGTGAAGTGTCGGTCTGTCCTCCCATGACAGTCAGCAGGGGGCCTCTGGCTGTAGTAGTGTGTGTGTGTGTGTGTGTGTGTGTGTGTACCCTGGTTGGTCAGGGTGTGACCTCCATGTTAATATTTAACTCTGCTGGTCCACATTGTGATGTTTCCCTCAGTTAATGATTCTCTGATTTGGTTCTGGTGACATTGAACTGAAGCTCTGCTCCCTGCTGGCCTGCTGCCATCCACATGGTCCGACGCTGCCTTCACAAGCAGAGAGCCTCCTGTTCTCTACTGTCAGGTCTCGTCAGTAAGGAGGAGCCACATTTCCTGGCAGACACAGTGATATATCTGTGCGTAGACGCGGTGTGTATGACTGTGCCAGTATAAACCCTCCATACTGAGCTCCCCGTAGAGATAATGTGTTGTCACAGAGGCCTGACTGGCTGATAAGGTGCTGCTGTGTGACTGAGGGAAACACAACCTGTGTGCCGTCCTCTAAAGGCCTCTGTGGCCATTATGTGAACACAAAGGTTTGTGCTCTGTAAGGAGTTGTGTGTGTGTGTGTGTGTGTGTACACGTACATGGGCTGAATGGCGATACATGCAATGCTGAAAATGCAGTTTGACCCCTTGTTAAAACATCGCCTTTGTTCTCTTGCACAGAAAGGAGAGAGAACTCGGCTCACTACCGTTCCACTGTTTGATTGACCAGATAAATGTTAATTCTGATTTGGTGCAGCTGTGGAGCAGCTTCGTGCCTCGGTGCTGTGATTTAAAGCTGCACTGCCCTGGAGTGCAGGGTGAACTCTGAGCCGTGGTGGGCGTGGGGATGGGCCGAGCTCTGTCCTCACTCTGAAAGCACAATAAAAGACAACCTGCCAACAAATCTGGTACAATCAGCGAGGACGGGACTGTGGCCAAGTCCACACATCTCTCTATTTTTGTCCCGTTCGTTGTGAGTTTGTTCCGTGTCTTTGGATAGATATGTAGAAAACGACCACATGAAGCCGTTTTCCTTCTCTGACATGAGTGTAGCTTTGGCCCCGGGATCTGAACACTGTTGTAGTCCTGATGCAGCCCTGCTGTCTTGGTTTGTCCTTCCTGTCTGCACTACCCTTTCTTTCTGCATCTCTGAGAGAACAGGCCTGCTGACTCCCCCCATAAACCATATCATATAAATGTGTCTCCTCTGGACTGTATCAGCACAGAGCCCTGGAGCAGTGAGATTAGCTGTGGAGGAGTTAAGGACACCCTATCCTCCCCCCTCCTCCAGCCAGCTACCCTAAGAGGGATGAGCCAGACCCACTGTCCAATGGTAGACAAGCTGGCGTCAGGAGGACTCGGTGTGGTCGTGCTGTTGCGGTGGTGTGGGCCAGCCCCCGCTGTGCACTGAATTAATGCCCCGTCCTTACTGATTCACACGTTATGGCTCTCAGGACGTGCAGGTATGATTCTCAGCTCCCTCCTCCCTCTGGTGGTTGGGGAAACACCGGGAGCTGATGGATGCCTTTAACTATGTTTAACTGAGTTGAGTATCATCTGCAGGCCGTTTTAAATGGCTGTGTTGTCGTTGTGCCCGTGTGAATCGATGTTACACCCAGACAGTTTTAGAGCTCAGTTCTATTTGCAGGTGTAGCCTATAGTTAGTGGTTCATTCACAGCAGCAGCCTCTCTCATTGTGCTCTTTCCACACCCACCACGTCTCAGCCCCATGGGACAGCCGAACCAAGAGTGCTATCTCTCCCAGACTAGGTGGGCCGGGCTGGGCCGGGCCGGGCTGTACCGTCTGTAGGAATGGCCCCCGCACTCAGGCTGCTGGAAGATAACAGGCGTAGTAATGAATTCCAGACTGCTGACGGGGCAGTGCGCTGCAGAGGAGATCACCACGGCAACACCAGGCCCCAGCTCCTCATAAAACGTACACCATCAAATACGCAGCGAAGTGCCGCGGCAGCAAAACCCAGTGAGCCTCGGAGAGGAAGCTGCAGGGGAGAGTGATTCAAGAGCCTCTGGCCTGGTTTTTTGTTTAGTAAGCTGGTCCACATAACTAGATCATTATGCTGCTGCCCCACCATGTCAGCGCCTGTTCAATCCCATTACTCTGTAACGAGGAAGACAGAAAAGTCAGGCTTAGGTCGAATGGCCGCTGGCCTGAAGTAATCCAGGGGATGTCTTACTGGTGGGGGACTTGAAGATGTTTAATAATTTGGTGTTACGTATGTTTGGTCTGACCTACACATGTGGGGCTGTCTCAGGGCTGCCGACCGTTTGGATCAGCGCTGAGTCTGCCAAGTGCTTATGAATGGCTTTTGTTTGGGTGTCCAGTGGACTGGCCCGCCAAGCCGGAGCGCTTTATGTGGAGCAGAAAGTGTAGGCCCAGTACCCCCCCTCCCCCCACCACATGAGGCTGGAGAGACTCCTGATTGGTGCAGATGCAAAGTCACAGACAATGACAAACACAAACAAACAGTCTCTGCTTCATCTCTGAGTCAGTTTGTACCTGTTGTACCTGCCAGGCTGCTGATGTCGGCGAGGGTTGTTCACCTTCTGTCCATAGAGTAACTGTGCAGAGCGCTTTACAGTGATTTCTCGGCAGGCCCCCTAAAGGCTCCTGTGACTTGAAGGTCCTGCGTTTGCTTTTCTGAAAGGCAGCCTGGTGGGACATGAGTGGAGCTCAGGTTTAGTGTTGGCAGGCAAGCCCCCCTCTGTCAGGATAAGACAGATGAAAACTTGATCCTGACACGGCACCTTTTCAAACATGAGTTATTGTTGCCACACCTTCAGAGAGAAGCTCAGCCCTCGCTGTGAAAACACAAACCTGTGCAGCGCAGTGCACTCTGAGCTCAGATCTGTGCAAACGTCTCCTGTTCTGTCCTCGTGGCCCACAGGTCGGTCTGGAGCCTCAGCTAGGGTCCCAGTAACAGGACCACCAGAGGGCTGTCCACAGGTTGTCCTGTAGGGACAGTTAGTAAGTGGACCAAGACAAGATGTCCCTCCTCAGTCAACAGCGCCCCCAGCACTAAAGCATGGATGGGTAACTAGCAAGGTCTACTGTTGTTCAAAGCTTCATTGTGTTTTTCTTTCAGTGCTGAAGCTGCCAGATCTGACCTGAAGCAGCTCCCACTGCTGCCCACCAGAGTGTTGAGGGAGCACCCGTCCCTGAACTACTGGTAAGGGGGGGGGGGTGCACACGCTCACACACACACACACACACACACACACGGTCCTGTAGACACTCGTGGTTCAGCCCTTCTTCCCCCTTCCTCCCCGGTGCTGAGCAGACGAGGTGACTAATGACCGCCCGTCTGGGCCCATCAGCCCTGAGAGAGCAGGAGGCGCTGAACGCTGGCGGCCGTCTCCCTGCTGGTTTGGTCCTCTGTGGCCCCTCCTCTCATCTGAAGCTGCAGACATTAGTGTGATGTCCAGAATGAAAGGGTGTCTTAGGGCGGATGGGTGGACACATGAATGTGCGTGCGTGTGCGCAGGCTGGCTGTGCTATTAGAAGGGATGATTACAGTGAAGAGGATGTAGTTGAGAGCCACCAGCAGCTTTCTGCCTGAGCAGCCAGACTCTGTGTGTCCCTCTGTGGCTGAGTGTGGAACTCTGTCTCTGTCTATTTACAGTGAGGACAAAGTGATCGAACTCTACAAGGAGCTGAAGGGGCTGACCAGAGGACAGGCCATTGTGCAGTAAGTTTAGAACCACTACAGTGTGTCTGTGTTGAGTCTGGCTGGTGACCCTCTGTCTGTGTGTCCCCCGTGTGTCCCGCTGCCTGTGAGCCCACCGTGGTCCGAGTGTCCTGCAGGCCTTCCTGTTGGACTTCGGGGCTCTGCTCTGAGCCAGCTGCCGTCACAGGCCACAGTAGGCCATCGGGTCCAGGAGGTGGTCTCAGTGCTCAGCCCTCCTCTGAGACTGTAGCTCAGAGCAACCCCGGCTCATGTACGCTCCCATGATTTGTGTCCCTGAACTGATCGATGGAGTCCCCCCCTCCCCCTGTCACGGCCCTGAAACCAATCGATCTGCCTGCCGATGTCAATGACCGTGGCCTCTCAGTGAGAGCAGCCTGAAACACACTGTGTCTGCTGTAAACATCCCCACTGACGCTGGTGGAGTGAGAGTGGTGGAGCTGCTGCTAACCTGTCCTCTGTCTCTGAAGGTACCTGGCCCTGGTGGAGTCCCTGCCCACATATGGAGTCCATTACTACGCAGTGAAGGTAACAGCAGACGCTAGGCCTCTGAACAAGCCCTGTGTCTCTGTGTCTCTGTTTCAATATCTCTGTCTGCTTCCAACCTGACTCACCACTGCAGCCTTTAGCCACTCCAGTTCACCACATCCAGCCTGGTGTTTGAATCGTGAGGGTGTGTCCTGGTTAAAATATGTGCATCAACGTGTTTGTAGGAACACACAGGACAGAGGGGGGGGTCTACATAACTGAATTACATAGGAAATCCTTCACAAGAGTGAAGTCAGGAACCCAGTAGGTCATGTAGCACATGTTAGCATGTTGTACATGTTTCCTCCAACTTTCCTTGCTTTAACTCTTCTCCACTAACTTTCCACCAAACCCTGTTAAGCCGAGGTGTGTGAGGAGATCAAACGGGGGCGTGAAAATGACTCACAGACGTTTGAAGGCCTCCAGTTTATTTGATCTCCTCTTCTGTTGCTATTGCTTTGAGCCTAATGGGGTAATTGCTTTGGTAAAAGGCCTCTTTTTTTCCAAACTCCCACCAATAAAGCTCCCTCTAATGAGCAGTGGGGCGTGTGTGTGTGTGTGCTTTCATGCAGGACAAGCAGGACATACCGTGGTGGCTTGGAGTCAGCTACAAAGGCATCGGCCAGTACGACCTGCAGGATAAACTGAAGCCGAGGAAGGTGGGTTGACCCGTTTTCTCTGTTGACCTGTGTGACTGTGTTCGTTACCTCTAGAAATGTTCTTCATTTCAAAGCAGAACTCCACCAGGACACACATTTTCCTGTGTGTTGGCGAGTGTTTTCTGTCTATAGGATGTGGGGTTTCATGTGTTCAACAGTCTGAAGTCCTCTGGGCCTAACTCGGCCTGTGGGCTCTATAAATAAACTGGACTTCACATGCTGTTCTCACAAAGTGACATTTAATACTGAGACATGTAAAGCCGGAGTAGTGTGTGCGCTCTTGAGCACTGTCGCAGAACTTAAACTGCTAGTTGGCCGCACAGCTGTGCTCAGCAGCCTCTAGGTAGCTGGTTAATGATCCATCCACGCTGTAAATAGGTGTAATTAAGCCTCTGGTTCTCATGTCCGTCAGGAGGAAGAGGAAGGCAGATGGGGAAAATATTTTGTATCAGTGTGTGTGCTGTGTGCAGTCAAGGCTGCAGGTGGAGGAGCAAACAGTGGAGTGAACTGTCACTGGGATTGTAAACCAGTTTCAGTGCACAAATACCCACACCCCCTTTCTCATATTGAGGGAGTATCACAGGGGCACATTTCTGTACAAGCAAATTAAAATGTCCTTCGTTGTATCTGTCATTTGTGACATACAGATAAAGTCTGGTTATGCACCTAAAACTGTACCGTCAGACCAGCAGCATCAGTGGTACTGTACCTCCATGTAGGAAGAGACAGTCAAACTCAGCCGACTAGGCTCCGTGGATGTGAAGCCACTGCTCAGGTCCCACAGTGCTGGAGTAGTGTCCTCATGTGTGTTTGTGGGAGGTGTCATGTCTCCCAGCCCCTCCCCTCAGACTGGCCATGGCTGTCTGTCTACATCAGGGTCCCGGTGACAGAGCAGGGTGAGCTGCTGCTGACCCCCCCGAGTGCCTCGAGGGCCCAGTGCTGCTGTAGTGATGGCTGGTCACCGCTCCTTAGCTCACAGGGATGAGGGTACTCGGAGGGTTAAAAACTAGTGTCCACCCTCCCCAGCTCCTCCACAGGAGAAGGGGGCGTCACATGAGACCCTCACAGCAGTTTCCTGTTGTGGGAAAGCAGCTGCCCTGTAGATGACCTCTGAGTTGCTCTTCCTGCTCAGGGGGCGTGTGGGGGCCGCTGCCCTGGAGCTCAGAAGGAGTCCTCTGGATCTGAGCTCACAGTCCTGCAGCATGCTGCACTCATCGTGGCAATACGTATGTGTGCCTGGGAGGGGCCACCACTGATCAAACAGTGGCTAACAGTTTTCTGTGAGGGGAGAGGGGCTGCATTCAGAGGTCAGGGCTCTGCGTCTTTAAATATGAATTGATTTATTTCAGTTAGTAAAAATCACTTAAGATGGCTTCAGTAGTCACATCTCTGCATGCTGGTGTCATCAGTCCTCCGTCCCCGCTGTGTGGAAGAGAAGCAGCATATTTAGTCCTGTGAAGACCACCCTGACAGCTCCACCACATCCAGACCAGACCAGACCAGACCAGACCAGACCAGGTGTGTATGAGGAGGTCTAACGCAGGAAGGTCAATGTATCCAGAGATGTGGAGGAGACCTGCAGGAGAACAGACGGGACACGGAGGAAAGGTGGAGCTCAGCGGTGAGCTTCAGTCTCTGCTGGGTGGAAGCAGAGATGTTCTGTCCTCTGTCTAATACCCCGGGCTTCTGGGACAACGCCCCCCACCCCCCCCACCCACCATTGATCAGAACAGGAGGATCCTCACAGTGTTTGCTGTGCGTCGTGTTGTTGAAACGGAACAGCTGCCATCCAGAGCTGCTGTGTGGAGGGTGGGGCAGATCTTTTTCTGTTGAGCAGTGTGAGTCAGGGACTGTCACACACTGTCAGCCATATCTGATTCAGCAGACTCGTGGCCCTGGGGGTCCCCAGGTTGTGGGTGTGAGCTGGATCTGAACAGCCTGATTCCATCTGAAACCACAGGCATTTCTGGCTCATGTCCACCTGCCTGTAATGAGACGTTTGGCAAAAACAAGGCTGATGTGAATATGAAGCTGCTCCTGCTCTGCTGCTGCTCTGCTCCTGGTCTTCAGGAAATAGTCTCTATGGTCTATGTGGGAGTTGTACTGATGACTCACTTGATGTGTGCACAGTGATTTGTGGGACTGCTTCCTCTTTCAGAGAAGGACTTTCATTCCTGTGAAGGTAGAGACTGAGGCGTGTCACGTCCTTCACATATTTCCTCCAGCAGCAGTCCCAGTCAGGAGAGGCCTGATAGTTTCATGTGTGTACTGACGCACTGGTCTGGTCCGTTCATTAGGTGACTGACTGACTGTAGCTGATGAGGAGCGCAGCATGAAGCCCGTACTGTTCCCCTGCAGTAGAAAGCACGCACTGACCGCCGCTATCCTCAGGAGTATCAGGAGTACAACACCCCCCCACAGAGCAGACGGGGTAAATGTAGTGGGCCTGTGTCAATGACTACGTGGACAGAGTCCTCCTGGCCCTGCCATTAATGATTAGAGGGCAGGAACAGATCCCTCACGTGTCTGTTAGAGGAGGTTCAGCCCACAGCAGTGCTCTGTGCTGCAGTCACAATGTGAGAAGCAGAGGGCGTCCAGGAGGAAGTGGAGCTTTCAGAGTCTGGTGGCTTATCTGTGAGTGACGGGAAGTGGAGCTGAAATGTCTTCAAACAACAGCAAATACCTGAGAACAACCTGCTCGTCTGGTCTGACTGGAAGGGGGGAGGGGGGGCAGTCCAAAGGCTTGAGGCAGTGTGAGGTATCTGTGATGTCAGAGGGGGCGGGGCCAGCTGAGCTGAAACTCTTGCTACACCTATCAGGCTGCAGACAGACGGACAGAGACAGTATTGTTGGAGGGAGTGTAGCCCTGTGGGAACCTCACAGTCAAAGGACTCAGTACAAAGCCCAGAGAATAAAGCAAGGAGAGAAACGCTCCCTCCCTCACGGTAAGCCTCCTCATAGCGTCCTCCTATTACCTGTCCCCTGTCTGAAAGCGTCGCTGGATTTGGGTGTAGTCTCTTCTAAACGCTGTTCGTTCGTATGGTGGTGGCCCTGGGGTCTGGATCCATGCAGTCTGTCACTGTGTTGGGCAGGAACACATGTAACATGTTCCAGGGGGTGTGCAGAATAGAAACCATGCTTGTGTGTTCATAGCCTTTGCTCAGTTTCTCACACTCTGAGTGATTTACCCTGGAGGAGGCTCTCAGGTGAACCGGTGCTTAGAAATCCTGTTCACCAGGTGAGAGCAGGGGGAGTGTTGATGGGGAGGCGTCTCTGTCTGTTCCCCCTCCCCAGCGGAGAAATGAGCGGCTGGCCTCATTCCTGCTGCTGCTCAGCTTGTTTCTGCTCATGTTCAAGTTGACCAGAATAAAAAAAGAAGCTGCTGTGTCTGAAATGAAGCCACTGTTCTCCTGCTGTGACAGATCGGCTGGTGTGACTGTGTGTTTGAAGCCTTGTGTTAATGCTGACATGTCTGTTTATCTCAGTGATGTGTAATGCCCCCCCCCTCTCTCTGCAGTTGTTTCAGTGGAAGCAGTTGGAGAATCTGTATTTCCGTGAGAAGAAGTTTGCTGTGGAGGTGAACGACCCGCTCAGGTCAGAGCCGGCAGACGGCCTCATCTGTTCTAACTGATCTAAGGGCCGCATGTTTCTGAAAGTCAGCTGCCTCGTCCTACACACTGGGGGCCGTTCAGGACACGGCCGTGTTAAAGGCTGTAACCTGACTGTGAAAATAGTGTGTTCCTGTTGTTCACACGCCTCTTTATTACTGTGAGGCCTCAACTCCTCACTCTTATTAAATCCCCCTGTCAGATGTCGTCTCCTACAAGTTTAATTGGACAAAGAGTGAACTTGAATCCTTTCCTAATCTGTGCTCAACACGCTGCTTTTATCTTAGTTACAGCCCTGTTTATCTGCCATGGACTCTTCAGTTCTCCATGGGACAGACTGGCCTGGTGTATCAGTGTCAGCACTGACTGTTTGTCTGGTTATGTCCTACAGAAGAACAGTGAGCAAGCGGACGTTTGGACAGACTGGTCTGGTTATTCACTCGTGGTATGCCAGCCACGCTGTGATTAAAACCATCTGGGCGATGGCCATCAGTCAGCACCAGTTCTACCTGGACAGGAAGCAGAGCAAGGTGAGTCCGACACTCCCCCTACACCCGGGCCCACAAAGGGGACCCCTCCACAGACCAGGGTCAGCCTGTGTGTGTGTGTGTGTTTGGCTGGGATGATTGTCGGGGTTTGGTGGTTTCTGAATGGAACTGGGCCCCATGCTGCTCTGCCTCATGATGGGAAATGGTCCTGACTTTAAGAGGAGCGGAGTTATCTGTTGGAGCTGCGGTAAGAGGCGGGGAGGCAGCTCAGACTGAAAACACACAGGAGCTTGGGATTGATCTGAGTGACAGAGCTTCATCACTGTGCCCATGTAGTGGTAGACTGATCCACTCTGAGTGGGAGTGTCTGTCATCATCGTCATCATCATCATCGTCATCATGTCTTTTTGTGCACTTATCTAGGTCAGATACTACAATCTGCCAAATAAAGTATTTAGTCAGGAAGGTGTGTGTGTGTGTGTGTGTGTGTGTGTGTGTGTGTGTGTGTGTGTGTGTGTGTGTGTGTGGCAGTCAAATGAGGTTACTGAGCCAGCGTCTCCCTGAAAGGCAGATGGTGTGTCACTGTTGATCCAGGAATAGAGTCCGCTCTGATGGGCGAGGGAGCCGTGCACGTGGAGTGCCGTGCATGCAAATGGTGCCGCCGCTATCACACTACACATCATTGCAATGAAATCCTCCTCTCCCTCACAGTCAAAGATGACCACGACCAGGAGTTCAGGAGACATCGCCATGGACCTGACGGAGATCTGCGCCCCGCGGATCAGCAAACTGTCCAGCATGGAGAGCAAAGACCAGCTGATTATGGCCAGCAACGGGAGCCTCATCTCAGCCGGTGAGCTCAGCTGCCAGGAGCTGAGGGTGAGCGATGAGTTACTGCTAGGATTTGTGGTTAATCACATGTTCTTGTTCCAGGTTCTGCCGATTCTGAAGTCAGCGAGGAGCAGAAGAAAGAGAAGGTGGCTGAGCTGAAGAAGAAAGAGAAGAACCTTCAAGACACACTGATGCAGAAACTAGAAGAACTGAAGAAGATCTGCCTGAGAGAGGCTGTGAGTGGCGCTCATTCCGCTACTTTCCTCATGTAAAACAACGTCTAACATGCCCAGCTGTCAGCTGACTGAGACGTCTAAAACACCTCCCAGCTGACTGTTGTCGTTCTCCTCTGCAGGAGCTCACAGGAAGACTGCCTAAGGAGTATCCGTTGGCCACAGGTGAGGAGGCTCCTCAGGTGCGGCGGCGTGTTGGGACGGCCTTCAGGCTGGACGAGATGTTTCCCTACGATGAGGTCAGTGCAGCCGTCGTTGTTTCTGTGTTATTTCACCATCGTGTTTGTGTAGCTAGAGGTCAGTCTGTGAAACGTGGTTGAACTCTGCGTACGTCTGTTTCCATCTGCTGGGAGAATGGACACCGCTGAATGGGCCTGTTTTCAGATGAACTCCAGTGTGTTGTGGAGTCGTTGGGAGTGTGTCTCTGTGTGGGAGAGCTGCCGCTGACGGGCTCTGTCTTTACCAACCGTGTGTTCCTGTAGGACCCACATTTGAGGAATCTGGAGAGCAGGTTCGCCCTGCAGCACAAAATCGTGGAAGCAGCCCTGAAATTGTCCAACGAGGCGGACCTCTGCAAGACGGTGAAGAAGAAGAGGAGGAACAACTGTCTGGATGCCATGAGGAAGCTGGAGGAAATAGAGAAGGAGATCAACGCCTACAGAGCCAGGAAAGGAAAGACACCGACCCAGAGAGCCTCGCTCATCTTAGCAGGTAGACGTCTGCACACTCTTCACTCTTCACTCTCAGCCCGCTGTGAGGACTGTGGTGGGTTTTGGTGGTTTTGGTGGTTTTTGAGTGGTAACTGGTGGGAAGGTGTGTCAGTATGTGTGGAAAGTATGGAGGCGTGTCTGAGGACGTTCTGTGTCTCCTGTTGCCAGATGACGTCCAGCCCTCAGACCTCAGCTCTCTGTCTGACAGCCTCACTCTGGACGATGGTAAGGGCCTCGCTCTGTGTGCACGTGTTCACCCCCCCTTCTCCGATCCATTCAACCCAGCAGTCTCTTTGTCTCTCCCAGACGATGAGTTCCTGTCCCAGAGGCAGCGGTCCAGATCGGTCCAGTACTCCCCAAGACCCCACCATGCAGACACTCTGGACATCCACTACAGCAAAGACAGACGGGCCTCAGCCAATGAGCAGCAAGGAGACAGCAGGTACATGGCGAGAACCCACGCCCATGAAAGGTGTTCACATTTGACTTTCCAGCGTGTGCCAGTTGTTTTTGTGGAGGCCTGAAGCGTGGAGCCAGTACAGACCTGCAGAGCCAGAGCCACATTCCTGCCAGTCACCACCTCCCTCCCTCCCTCCAACATTCTCCGTCTCATCAGCCCAACGCCCTGGATTTAAAAATAGATGGAGGAGAACATGTCGCTGCCTGTGGAGGAGCAGACAACAGTTCAAGGCTGAGGGAGACGCGACACAGGAGTGTGGCTCTGGAAACTACCAGCTCCTCCACATGTGTGCTGTGTGGGCCTGCACTTCAGAGTTAACCTCCTCTGAAACACTGCATGAAAACACACAACACATGTCATTCAGGCGGACGTCATAAGTAAAATGCTGCATTCAGGCAACCCCAAGACGTGTTTTTTTCCTTCAGTAAAGAAGCCCGGGGCGTTTATCTCCACTAAAAACCACCAATCAATGTCTTCAAATCACGCCTCTTATCTGTGTTCCAGATTAAACTACGGCCACGACCCGGAGTCCCTCCACTACAGTCACCGCGACGCCTTATCCAGCCACAGCAGCCCGTTTAAAGCGGCGTCCAGACAGCCACATGACGCCCGCAGCATGCCCCCCACCCCCCTCCTCACCCGCAACGCCTACAGCAGCACCCAGCTCAGGTACAGCTTAGAGCTCAGAGTCAGCTCACCCAGCAGCTCCGTGTCACAGTCAGAGCGTAAACCAAGTCTCTCTCTGCAGGTCGGAGGACGCTCCTCAGCACTTCCGCCAGCGCAGCGGCAGTCTGGAGTCCCAGTCTCCCTTCCTGACAGAGGCTGACGCTCCAGTGCAGACGTTCGCCTTCACCGCGGCCCGACGCAGCAACAGCACTGAGGTCCTGGACGACGGTTCTTCCTACACTAGCCAGTCCAGCGTGGAGTACAGCGTCCCCGGTAACCACGCCCACCGGCGCAGAGCCCGTGGCCGCCACAGAAGAGATGTGTACGCCAACACGGGCAGCATGCCCAACCTGGCTCAACCGGACACCCGCTGCTACGCCTACCAACCGCGGGCCCGGCCCACCACTACGGCCTACTACGTCACTGGCTATCCCAGCTACGCGGACGTAGAGCCGTACGTTAACGGAGCCTACGTGTACGACAACGAGATGGAGGGCCACTACAGCGTCAACACCTCCTACCACCCAACGCCAGCAGCCTATCACAGCCACGACGCTCGCGGTCACTACGGTAACGACGACGTAGACGGCATGTCACAAAACCTGTACGCCACTCTGCGGCCGCCCAGGAACCGTCCGGCACCGCGCAGCAATGAGCAGGTCAGCAAGAACATCCAGAAGGCTCTGGTGGCCGAACACCTGAAAGGCTGGTACCATCGCAACGCTGCGCACAAGCAGGCGGCGCACAGCTACGACTACGACCGGGGCTCCCAGCAGAGCCTGGGCTACCAGACCATGCCTGTCCCGTACGCCCACAGCAGTCGGAGCGTGTCCTACTCCGCAGGTCCGCTGCCGCCCGTCTATCACGGTCTGCAGTCTTGTGTATAGTGCACTCACTGACGTGTTCATTTCCTCCCGCAGCGTCCTCCACTGGAAACTGGCACGGCCATGCGAGTGGTGGTGGGTTGGTGGAGTATGACACGTCTGGGCCCACGCCGCAGTCCTACTCTTACGGCGCGGCGTCCTACGGCCACCCCGCCCACAGCAGGTGAGAGAAAAACACACTTGGCCTGTAGTCAGCTCCTTATCCACTAAGCCCCTCCTGATCCTGCTGATCCCCCCTCAGTGAGCTCTACCGTTAAATCACCACGACGGACGGCTGCACAGCAGAGAGACTGCTGTTTGCTTTTGTCTATGCTCACACACACTGCCCGTGGAGCCAGTGTTACCTTTCCTGTAACTCCACCTTCAGCCTGTGCCCAGCCTGGTCCAGCAGCAGGATTTTCGGATCAGCCCCCCCTAACTGGCCCTGCTCTCTTGTAGGTCCGCCGCCTCCCACCTCTCCCCGGGCTCCTGGCTCAGCCCTGACAGCCGAAGGCACTGGGCCCCTTTCCCTGCTAGTTGTTCCTCTTCAGCCTCCTCCTCCTCCCCCCTGCCCTCCTCCTCCTTCCCCTGCTCCTCCTCCTCCCCCAGCTGTCGGGTGAGGCAGGTGGCCTCCGGCCCTGTGCAGCCTCAGTCCTCCAGGGGGCGCCAACTCAGTCAGGTGTCCTGTGTCAGAGGTAGTTCATAGTAAGTAAAGGGCGCCGTCCGAGCCGTGGTCTGCTGTGTCGCTCCGTGACTCCGTCGTGTGCTTGTTGCTGTTTTGAAGTGAGCGCTGCATCGTCTCTGACTCGTGTGACTGATGCTTCCTCGTCACGTATGATGAGGTGACTGCATGGCTTTACATGCAACATGGCTGCCCTGCTCCCTCCTCCCTCCTCCAGCCGCCATGTTATCATCCAGTGGTCTCGTTCTTCTGACCGTGCCTTCGCATGCCCGCGTGCTTCCTGCCACCCCCCTGACCTCTGCCCCCTCTTATGTGCAGACGCCCCCCAGAGTGTGAGTGGCGGAGCTTTGATAGGGCGGCGTGCCCCATAGGGCCTTTAGAGAGAACATGGGCCCCCCTCCCCCCAGTAATCACAGACAAGATTGGAAAGCCCCCACCTGGTTCTCATGGTGATGGTGACAAAAGATGAGATCTGCTCTGGGTGGCCTCTGTGGTGGTGGAGAGCACTGGGGAGGGACAGGGACCCCTGGATGCTGTGGCACTGTGTGTGTGTGTGAGAA
The DNA here is from genome assembly GCF_042242105.1 of Pempheris klunzingeri. Lineage (NCBI taxonomy): Eukaryota > Metazoa > Chordata > Actinopteri > Acropomatiformes > Pempheridae > Pempheris > Pempheris klunzingeri. Next base: position 31,083,999 of record NC_092013.1, read on the forward strand.
TGTGTGACCCTGGGTATAAACCTGAAGCCCACCTGATGTTGTCTCCACAGAGCTGAAACGTGGTGGGGGCTCTGACCGCCCGGGGCTCATGCATTCTGTCGTTAACCAGTGAGATGCTGCCTTCGCTGCGCCTCCTGTCTCACCTGTCTCACCTGTCTCCCTCCTGTTGTCTCTTCCAGGTCCTACGTAGACGTCAGCCACGTGGACTCACACATCAGTAACCAAATGCACTCTAATGTGGAGCCAGACGGACACATTTACTGGCACGAGGACTCCAAGCCGGGAACGATAGTGTAGTCACCCCCCCCGGCCATCGTGCTGCGTTCACTGTCCACCCTGATGAGCCGTCACTGTGCCTTAGACTGCACTTACCCATTTGTGGGATCCAAAGAATGAAGGACGTGGACTTCTGTGGCGTGTGAAGATAATGACGTCTTCCTGTTTTCTGCTCTCCTGACGCAGTTACCAAACAGTTTTTAAGGGCTAACAGACCCACGGGGGGCGTCCCTGTGTTCACATGGCGGGGTTTGTGCTCTGAAACTGGACCTGCTGTGGAGCAGCCAGCGGGGGTGTGGACTCCAGCTGTGCAGAGAGTGAGACCCTGTAACCATGAAGGACGAGGAGGACGTCCTCAGACAGTCCATCTCAGCGTCACCACTGACGACACAACGAGCCAAACGCCACACCGACCGCTGGAGTATCACCTGATGTCACTGCCACCTCCCATCAGCCACTGCAAGAGACCCCCCCCCCCAGTTGTTTTATTTGAACATGGGTGTTTCATCCATGCTGGAAATCACGTACGGTGCTCCAGCCAGTCTGAGGAAGACGCTGGATGTAAATGTTGCTCCTGTAAATTCACTGGTCCGATCGTTTTGGAGCCTTTTATGTGTTTGAAAAACAAAGCCTGTAATATATAGTGTTCTTAAGCTGGTTCTTAGTCATTTATACAACTGCATTTGTTTGAATTAAAAAAAAAGCAGCATTTGGAGGAGTTGTTCAGTGTGACGGAGGTGTTTATTCACAGCACACACAGTTCTCATCTGTCAGAGTAACAACACATCCGTGAAATCAGGTGACTGAGCGTCTGTTCAGCCAGCAGAGTGAGACGAGCTCACCAACGGTTTGATCTGCTGTCACTGGACACAGATCTGGTCCCTACACAGAGAGATCTGGTCCCTACACACAGAGAGATCTGGTCCCCATACAGAGAGATCTGGTCCCTACACACAGAGAGATCTGGTCCCCATACAGAGAGATCTGGTCCCTACAGATAGAGATCTGGTCCCCACACATAGGGATGTGGTCCCTACAGATAGAGATCTGGTCCCCACAGAGATCTGGTCCCTACCCAGAGATCTGGCTCCCACACAGAGAGATCTGGTCCCTACAGATAGAGATCTGCCCCCCCCCCCCCCCCCCACACACACACAGATCTGGTCCTACACACACAGATCTGGTCCCTACACACACACAGATCTGGTCCCCACACACAGAGATCTGGTCCTACACACAGAGATCTGGTTCTACACACAGAGATCTGGTCCCCACACACACAGAGATCTGGTTCTACACACACAGAGATCTGGTCCCCACACACAGAGATCTGGTCCCCACACACAGAGATCTGGTTCTACACACAGAGATCTGGTCCCCACACACAGAGATCTGGTCCCTACACACAGAGATCTGGTCCCCACACCGAGATCTGGTCCCCACACACAGAGATCTGGTTCTACACACAGAGATCTGGTCCCCACACACAGAGATCTGGTTCTACATACAGAGATCTGTTCAGGTGGACAGCATGACTCCAAATGAAGGTTAACACCGCTCTGTATCTGCTGGATGTGTTGATACACTATGTGTGGCCAATGAGACCCCCCCTTTGAAGAGGTGAGGTCCTGTCAGCACGTCTGTCCCTGAACGCTGCTCCACATCACAGATTTACAGTGTGTTACTGAGGCGGAGGGCCTCTCCACCTGGAGCCCCCCGGGCAGCGGGCCTGTCCCGGTCCCGGCTGTACCGTCCCCACAGGTGTGACGACCTCTGGTTGTCTCCGAATGGGTCAGTGAAGAGATGAGCTTACCTCAGGTAGAGGTCTGGTCCACACTCAGACCTGGTCTCTCAGGTGCTGATCTGAATTGGATTACAAAGTACCGACTGAAGAGTGATTTTATTGATTTAAAAAATGACCTTATTGCTTCCACTATGAGAACTGCGTCCTTAGCAACAGTCTGTTAGACAGAAATTACACACACACACACACACACACAGCAGTTTAAGTGTCCTGGGGGGGCAACACAACCCCCCAGTTTAACTTGATCTGGACCCGGGTGCAGGTCCCGTCACTCCTTCAGTCGCCCCTCCAGGAAGCTGTGGACCTTGTGGATTCTGTCCTCCTGCTGGCCCAGAGCCTCCAGCAGCAGGCCCATGGGGGACCTCTTCAGACCCGCCCCCTCCATCCTGTTCTCCACTTTGTTCTTCAAGTTGCGGAGGCGCAGTGAAGCGTGAGCGGCGACCACTGGAAGCACAGGGCAGAGTCACTGGACACGTTCAGCGGGTGTAAAAGACCACTTGTACCAGGACTTACGGGCCAGAGGGACCGTGACGGCGGACATGAACACCGTGACGCTGCCCAGCACCGAGAGGACGCCGCAGCTGGCCGCCATGACGCCGACGATGAAGGCCGCGGGACTGGTCCTCTTGAAGCGGCTGATGGCGGCTCGGTTCTCTCCGGCCCACACCGAGGCCAGGAAGACGGCCGACACCACGGCCACGGCGGCGAGCATCCCCACGGGGTCCAGGAACCTGTGGGGCACAGGGGGACCATCAGACCCAACCCAGACCACCGGGCTCCTCGGGACGGAGCCTGGCGCCACCCAGTGGTCACATGAGGTCCCTACAACAACACAGACCGCCTCCGTGCCGTGTGTGTTTTGGTGTTGGAGCCTACAGCAGACTGACCAGGGGAACTACAGGACGGTACAACCAGCTAACTAACCAGCTAACTAACCAGCTAACTAACCAGCTAACTCACTAACTACCCAGCTAACCAGAGAGGACAGCCACCACCATGTCACTCACCCCACGAAGAGGAAGCCCAGCACGGCCAGGACCAGGTAGTTGGTCTGGTAGTACAGCAGGTTGTTCACCACCCTGTTGCTCCACTTGGACACGTCTCTGACGTCCGGCTTAGCGAACCGCTCCGAGCCGGGGAAGAAGTCATCCCACGGCCGGAGCGGCGCCAGCTCCACCCGCGCCATCTGCCTCCGGTCGGTACCCCCACACAGAGACAGAGACAGAGACAGAGACAGGGACCGTGGACTGTAGACCGTGGACCGGGACCGGGACCGGGCAGACTGTCCCTGACACGGCGACACACAGCCGGGGACTCAACCTCGGTCCGCTTAAGCCCCGCCTCCTCCGGCCGACGAGCCCTCACCCTATTGGTCAGCAGCTCCGTCACTTCCTGTAAAGCTCCATGACAGCGGAGCGACCATGAAGAGACACCTGCTGCCATAAAGAGACGTGTTTGTGCTGCAGGTGAGTTCTGTCTGTCACCTTCACTGTGCTTACCTGCGACACGGCCATGTTACTCACGTGCGGACAGCGTGTGAACAGTGTGACGTGTCCGCGCGGACAGTTGAAGTTCGCTAGCTTGACTCCAGCTAACAGCTAGCTAACAGCTAGCTGGAGGAAAGCTAACAGCTAGCTGGAGGAAAGCTAACAGAGACAGACAGAAGCACGGGGGCACGTGACGACGGGCCTGTGTTGTGTGTACAGATGTGGAGCAGGACCCTGGGCCCTCGTGTGATAAGCGGAGCAGGTTTCTGCTGGAGGAGTCTGTTCACCATGAGGCTGAAGACCAGTGAGTTCCAGTCTCTGTTCAACGATGGACTGAACGGACTGGCAGGTAAGGACCACCCGGGGCTGGGGAGAGGAGAGAGGACCGGTCTCAGAGCCGTCAGGTTAGACCAGGTCAGACCACTGAGCCCTGACATGTTCACTCTGTCTAACTGTGTGGGTCCAGGTGTTTTAAAGTGTTCTGTGTTAATGTCAAAGACATTCAACAGTATCTGACATTCGGAACATGTAAATACAAACATCAGTGTGGGCCAGGCTCTGGACACCTGTGAGCCCTCAGGTGAAGTCCTGGAGGCTGGTTGTCCTCCTTGATCTGAGGAGAGGGTCCTTGATGAAGACACGACGCTTCATGGTGGAGGGACTGAAAGGACTCCTGCAGCTCTGTACTGTTGGACTGACGTACAGTGGGAGTACTGGGGCAGAGACATTAGACCCAGACAGTCGACACAAGCAGCAGAGGTCCTCAGCAGGAGTCAAAGTGCTGGATCCTGCATTTCCCATGATTCAATCAAATCAGGCTCGTTGGCCAACCGCACTCAGAGTATAAGTGAAATGTTTTAACTGATTATATATTAGTATTGGTTGCTGACAGGCATTCAGAGTGTTTCCAGGTGTGACTGCAGCAGACGCACTGTTGGTCCTGAGACAGGATGTTGTGTGTCTCCTTAACACCTGCAGCAGCTCCTCCTCTGTCTGTCTGTCTGTCTGTCTGTCTCTCTCCAGAGGTGTTTGAGAAGCACCAGTATGAGCTGAGGATAGCTGGCGGCGCAGTGCGGGACCTCCTCTCTGGGAAAAGGCCTGAAGATGTGGACTTTGCCACCACGGCCACTCCAGAGGAGATGAAGCTGATGTTCCAGAGCGCCGGGATCAGGATGATCAACAATAAAGGAGAGAGGCACGGCACCATCACAGCCAGAGTAAGAGCCGGGCCGTCTGTCCAGACAGACAGACAGACAGACAGACATCTGCTTACTGCTGCACAGCTAGCTATACAGCTATGCAGTGACCTCTCTGTTGTTTCACAGCTACACAATGAGAACTTTGAGGTGACCACGCTGCGAGTGGATGTCCAGACTGATGGACGCCATGCGGAGGTGGAGTTCACCACAGACTGGCAGAAGGACGCAGAGCGCAGAGACCTCACCATCAACTCCATGTTTCTAGGTAGGAGAGTCTTTGTCCTCTACTGGATCAGGTGGACTCTGAGGAGTCGCAGCTGGGTCATCACATGTCGTCCTTCACAGGACTCGACGGCACCTTGTACGACTACTTCAGAGGATACGAAGACCTGCAGAACCATAAAGTACGGTTTGTGGGCAGTGCTGAGCAGAGGATCCAGGAGGACTACCTGAGGATACTGCGCTACTTCAGGTGAGTGTGTTAAGAGAAGACAGAATCACCGCCTGTGTTTGACATAGGCGCGTTGAGCTCAGCCGTGTGGTCTCTCCACAGGTTCTACGGCCGAGTGGCTCTGGAGCTTGACGACCACGAGCCTGACACGCTGGCCGCCATCAAGGACAATGGCCGTGGGCTGGCGGCCATATCGGGGGAGAGGATTTGGGTGGAGCTGAAGAAGATGGTGGTGGGTAACCACGCTGCTCATCTGCTGGAGCTGATGTACAGTCTGGACCTGGCCCAGTACCTGGGTGAGAGGAAGCTTTAATAAGAATTAAAAACATGGCGGCACATTCAGCTTCAGCTGTGTCCACCGGAAACGCTGACTGCCGTTAGTTTCCATCTGGAAAGGCTGTCGGCACCCCGCACAGCAGCCACACCTACACACTGTCAGACTGTCACCATCAGCATAGAGTGATTACAGTGGTAATAATACTCAGTCAGCTCTGCTTCTCCTCCCCCGTCCTCCCCCCTGCTGCTCCCCAGGTCTGCCTCCAGATGGCAGTGTTGAGGAGATGAAGCGAGTGTGGCAGAACTGTAAGGACCTGTCTCCCAAACCCATGACGGTCCTGGCCGCTCTGCTGCGCTGCCCGGAGGACGTGGACAAGATGGACGTCCGTCTGAAGGTGTCCAAGGAGGAGAAGACTCTGGCTCTGTTCCTGGTCAAACACAGACGGGAGCTCCGCAAGAGCCGGGACGAGGAGGACAGCCTCAGACCCTTCACCGACTTCATCACTGACGTGAGTCTCCACTCGTTCCTTAGAGACCATCAGTGACACACACACACACACACTCACACATACACATACACATACACACACACACACTCACACACTCATACACTCATACACTCATACACTCACACACTCACACACTCACACATACACACACACACACACACACACACACACACACACTCACACATACACACTCACACATACTCACACACACTCACACACACACGCACACACACTCACACACACAGTCACACACACACTCACACACACAGTCACACACACACACACACACACACACACACACTCACACACACACACAGTCACACTCACACACAGTCACACACACTCATACACAGTCACACAGTCACACACACACACACACATACACTCACACACAGTCACACACACTCATACACAGTCACACAGTCACACACTCACAGTCACACACACACACACAGTCACTCACACACAGTCACACACACACACACAGTCACTCACACACACTCACACACTCACACTCACACAGTCACTCACACACAGTCACTCACACACAGTCACTCACACACAGTCACACACACACACACACAGTCACTCACACACAGTCACACACTCACACTCACACAGTCACTCACACACACACAGTCACACACACACACACAGTCACTCACACACAGTCACACACTCACACTCACACAGTCACTCACACACAGTCACTCACACACAGTCACACACACACACAGTCACACACTCACACACTCACACACACACACACACACTCACACATGTCTACTGTTGCTCTGAGCCAGCTGGCAGGTCTCAGGCTCTTGATTCTCTTGCTGTGTCTCTGCAGAGTCGGGAGCTGGATTCTCAGAGCAAAGTGTGTGAGCTGCTGAAGTATCAGGGCGAGGACAAGCTGCTGGCCCAGCTCTCCCGCTGGACCGTCCCCCGCTTCCCCGTCAGCGGACACGACCTGAGGAGGATGGGCCTCACGTCGGGGAAGGAGATCGGAGCCACGCTACAGCGGCTCCGTGACGTCTGGAAGAGAAGTGGTTATGAGATGGACAGAGACGAACTCCTCAGTCACGTGAAGTGAGGCGTGCCCCCGTGTGTCTGAGAGTCTGAGCCGGGACGCTGGGACAGAGCGTGATGGACACAACAGGAAGTGACTGTAAATGTCCTCAGGACCACTTTAGTTCAGCTGTGTATCCATGTCACGACTGAGGAGCTCACACACACACACGCTGAGCGCCCTGTGGAGCTCAGGTGGAGCGACGGAGGCAGCAGCAGAAATAAAAAGCAGTTGATGTGAATGCAGGCTCTGTGGTTGTGTCTGACGTGTGGGTGGTGGTGTGACGGGTTTCTGCCGTTGGTAGTCGGCACAGGGCGCTTTGTCCTGGGTCAGCCTCAGTCTCTAACTGGACTCCCTGCCTGCTGCGGGTCTGAAGGCTCTGAGAGAAAGAAATGTTCCTGTACAGCGGTGGGGGCGGTGGGGGTGGGGTTGGCGCTGCTGCTCCTCCTCCCCCGCACAGATGAGGAGATATAAAGCTGAGTGCTCTCCCTCTCAGCCCCTCACTCTGCCTGGACTCGATGTAGAAGCTCTGACCTCCCCCCGGGGTGTACCCTGCGTGACAGAAACGCTTCAGGCCGCCGGATCCGGACCCGGACCCGGACCGGGGGTGTGACGGTGAGCTGATGGCGTGGCCCCGCCTGAACACCAGTAACGTGAGTGCGGGCAGCGCGCTGTCTGCGGACGAGCCGCGCGACCAGCGCCTGGCTCATGTGGAAATCGCTCTTCTGTCCATCATCTTCATCACGGCGGGGGCCCTGAACTCCGGGCTGCTGCTGGTGCTGTGGAGGCGCAGGAAGCAGCTCTCCAGGATGCGCGTGTTCGTGTTGCACCTGTGCGTCGCCGACCTGGTGGTCACCTTCTTCCAGGTGTGTCCGCAGCTGCTGTGGGACATCACGGACAGGTTCTTCGGGCCGGACCTCCTGTGTCGGGCGGTGAAGTACCTGCAGGTGGTCGGGATGTTCGCCTCCACCTACATGGTGGTGGTGATGACGGTGGACCGCTACCAGGCCGTCTGTAAGCCCATGGTGACCTTCCAGCGGCGCAGGGCGCGCTGGAACGGCCCGGTGTGCGCCGCCTGGAGCGTCTCCCTCATCGGCAGCCTGCCGCAGGTCTTCATCTTCTCTCGGGTCGAGGTCGCCCCCGGGGTGTACGACTGCTGGGCGCAGTTCATCGCGCCGTGGGGGCCGCGAGCCTACGTGACCTGGACCACCTTGGTCATCTTCGTGCTGCCCGTCGTCACGGTGATCGCGTGCCAGGTGCGCATCTGCCGCACCGTGCACTTCAACCTGCACATGAAGACGCAGCAGGCGGGAGCGACGCCCAGCAGGCCGCCCTCCTCCAGGGCCAGCAGCGTAGTGGGGGTGTCCAAGGCCCGCGTGAAGACGGTGAAGATGACCGTGGTCATCGTGCTCGCCTACATCGTCTGCTGGACGCCCTTCTTCACCGTGCAGCTGTGGTCGGTGTGGGACCAGGAGGCGCCCACTCACAGTAAGACACCGGGGGGGCGGCACACGCACACCCCCACCTGTAAAACGGACAGGAAGGCATCAGAACTGATTCGTAGATAGATAGATAGAAATACTTTATTGATCCCCGGGGGAAATTCTGGTGGTACAATAGCATAGAAAGTTAAAGTGACCACCACCATGAGTACAAACCAAGCAAAATAAAAATGTACAAAATGTAAGTAAAGGTAATAAATACTATGTAATATGTGCATGTGTGTAATATCCACTATAAACAGTACCAAGTGTAATACCCACTGTAAACGGTACCAAGTGTAATATCCACTATAAACAGTACCAAGTGTAATATCCACTATAAACGGTACCAAGTGTAATACCCACTATAAACGGTACCAAGTGTAATACCCACTATAAACGGTACCAAGTGTAATACACACTATAAACGGTACCAAGTGTAATACCCACTATAAACGGTACCAAGTGTAATACCCACTATAAACAGTACCAAGTGTAATACCCACTATAAACGGTACCAAGTGTAATACCCACTATAAACAGTACCAAGTGTAATACCCACTATAAACAGTACCAAGTGTAATACACACTATAAACAGTACCAAGTGTAATACCCACTATAAACAGTACCAAGTGTAATACACACTATAAACAGTACCAAGTGTAATACCCACTATAAACAGTACCAAGTGTAATACACACTATAAACAGTACCAAGTGTAATACCCACTATAAACAGTACCAAGTGTAATACACACTATAAACAGTACCAAGTGTAATATGCAGAGTAAAACCAAAGTGCAAGTTAAATAAAGACTGTAGTCCAGCAGTAACATGTTCCTGTTAAAAGGCAGAGGGTGCTGAGAGCTCTCTGCCAGCCAGAGCTGAGTTGTTGAACAGTGTTCTGGCAGTTGGCAGAAAAGTTTTCCTGTATCGGTCCTTGTGACAGCAGAGCTGAACCAGCCTGTTTGAGAAGCTGCTCCGCTGTCTGTCCAGTAGTGGGTGAAGTGGGTGGTCAGGATTGTCCAGGATGGACAACAGTTTGTTCGTGGTCCTCCTTTCCACCACCACTTGGAAAGTGTCCAGTTTGCGGCCAATCACAGAGCCGGCCTTCTTAATCAGTTTGTTCAGTGTGTTGGTGTCGCCGGCTGTGATGCTGCTCCCCCAACAGACCACTGCCCCCCAGTACAGGGCGCTGGCTACAACAGACTGGTAGAAGATCTCCAGCATCCTGCTGCACATGTTGAAGGATCTGAGCTTCCTCAGGAAGTAGAGGCGGCTCATCCTCTTCTTGGACACAGCGTCAGTGTTGGTCCTCCAGTTCAGTCCGTTGTCAGTGTGGACACCCAGGTACTTGTACTCCTCCACAGTGGCGATGTCCTCTCCCAGGATGTTCAGGGGTTGTGTAGCTGTCCTCTTCTTGCTGAGTTCAATTATATGATGATAATAATAATAATCCTGCCGAGTACGTTTTCACACTAGACTTTGGAAACATGAGCATAAGAGTGTAAAAGATATTTTCAGTGAGTGGATCTGCTGAAAGTGTCCACTGACTGGTCGTCCCATACTGATGTGTGGGGTCCCCGGAGGCTCCTGCCCACATGTTCCCTCATAATACTGATGCTGCGGAGGGCAGGGGGCCACCTTTAAACCCCCCACTCAGGGCGTAGCCGGGGACAGAGCAGAGACGGTGCCCGTGTGGAGCCTCTGACCTAAAGCCAAGCGTGTTTCTGCTTGTTTCCAGCTGCAGTCTTCTCCATCCTCATGCTGCTGGCCAGCCTCAACAGCTGTGCCAACCCCTGCATCTACCTGCTGTTCAGCGGGAAGCGCCCCCCCAGGCTGCTGGCCCTCATGTGTGCGGGGCGGCCTGGCCTCAAGGGGTCCATCCAGGAGGAGGCCACAGCGGACAGCTCCCTGTACATCAGCCTCCGGAGCCTGTCGGACTGCAGGGAGACTCCCTGAAGGACCGCTGGTCTCTGCACCAAGCGCCCCCATGTGGACACTCACACCCCCTGTTCAGGGAGATCTCTCCCTGATCCACGTCAGTACACAGAGACCTGATCCACGTCAGTACACAGAGACCTGATCCACGTCAGTACACAGAGACCTGATCCACGTCAGTACACAGAGACCTGACCCACGTCAGTACACAGAGACCTGATCCACGTCAGTACACAGACCTGATCCACGTCAGTACACAGAGACCTCATCCACGTCAGTACACAGAGACCTGACCCACGTCAGTACACAGAGACCTGACCCACGTCAGTACACAGAGACCTGATCCACGTCAGTACACAGAGACCTGACCCACGTCAGTACACAGAGACCTGATCCACGTCAGTACACAGAGACCTGACCCACGTCCGTACACAGAGACCCGACCCACGTCAGTACACAGACCTGATCCATGTCAGTACAGAGACCCGATCCACGTCAGTACACAGACCTGATCCACGTCAGTACACAGAGACCTGACCCACGTCAGTACACAGAGACCTGACCCACGTCAGTACACAGAGACCTGATCCACGTCAGTACACAGACCTGATCCACGTCAGTACACAGACCTGACCCACGTCAGTACACAGAGACCTGACCCACGTCCGTACACAGAGACCCGACCCACGTCAGTACACAGACCTGATCCACGTCAGTACAGAGACCCGATCCACGTCAGTACACAGACCTGAACCACGTCAGTACACAGACCTTGATCCACGTCAGTACACAGAGACCTGATCCACGTCAGTACACAGACCTTGATCCACGTCAGTACATAGAGACCTGATCCACGTCAGTACACAGACCTTGATCCACGTCAGTACATAGAGACCTGATCCACGTCAGTACACAGAGACCTGATCCACGTCAGTACACAGACCTGATCCACGTCAGTACACAGAGACCTGACCCAAGTCCGTACACAGAGACCCGACCCACGTCAGTACACAGACCTGATCCATGTCAGTACAGAGACCTGATCCACGTCAGTACACAGACCTGATCCATGTCAGTACAGAGACCTGACCCACGTCCGTACACAGAGACCCGACCCACGTCAGTACACAGACCTGACCCACGTCTAAACAGAGACCTGACCCACGTCAGTACACAGACCTGATCCACGTCTAAACAGAGACCTGACCCACGTCAGTACACAGACCTGAACCACGTCTAAACAGAGACCTGACCCACGTCAGTACACAGAGACCTGATCCACGTCTAAACAGAGACCCGACCCACGTCAGTACACAGACCTGATCCACGTCTAAACAGAGACCCGACCCACGTCAGTACACAGACCTGATCCACGTCTAAACAGAGACCTGACCCACGTCAGTACACAGAGACCTGATCCAGGATCGACCTCCTGCTCCTGACAGACTGCAGGACAGGGGACAGGGACTCAGTGCTCAGATACAGTCTGAGCTGATGGCCCATGATGTTTCCAGATGAGGAACTATTTGTGTGAAGATGAAGACCAGATTATCATCATCACTGTCCTGTTGCCAAATGACAAATAAATAGATGAGACCTGTGTGTGTGTGTGTGTGTGTGTGTCCTTCCTCACCTGTATATATGCTCACAGGTGAGGCTGCTGCTTCAAACAGCCACAGATGGACTGTGGTCTGCTTTAAAGTATCCTCAGAGGAGCAGCGAGACGCTCTCTTCTGATAAATGTGCCAGCATGTGGACGTCCTTCAGCTCCCCATCATCCTCACCAAACCGGCCTCTCACTGTGTCATAAATCACACAGACAGCTCCCTGCAGACCGCCTCTCTCCCTGCCTCTCTCTAGCGTGCTGTAATCACACCTCATTAATAATTATAAGCCAATTTCAAACCTCCCGTTTTTAAGCAAATAATGAATAATGAATAATAAAAAGTTGTATACAAACTTGTGAAGTAACTCACAATACATGTGACACCACATTAGGCT
>NC_092013.1:31101489-31161489 GCF_042242105.1 Pempheris klunzingeri
GACATCCTGTCGAGGAGGAGCAGGACTCAAACACTGAGGCTGGTAGCCGTGGATCTGAGGGACAGGAGCCAGGGAAAGGACAGGGGGAGGTGAACAATCTTGAAATCAGATCCCAGGAGAAGCCTCTAGCTTTTAAGTTGTGAAACTCTGAACAGGGGAGGGTTTCTGGTTTCTGGAGTGTCACTGCTGGAATGAAGTGCCAAAAAAACATGTTTTCATGATATCTGTGATTGTTTCACATCTTCATCTTGAGACTGTCTGAGTGAAGAAAGCTTAAGCAACCAACCAGTGACCTAACAGAGATCATTTCACGGATAAATGGTGGCACTGATCTGACACACTGCCCCTGGTTTAGAGCAGAATAACAAACTAAAAACAGATTATGTTGGCCCAGAGTGATCATGGCTGAGTGTTCCTCAATGCCAGGCTGCTGTTACTGCTGCAAGGTGACTCTGGCTGCACTAAAAACCACGGCCAATCCCCAGATTTTAGTTTGGGATGTGGTGGCAGTCAGTGAGTAATTGGCAGTCAGTGTGTTTGATGTGTCGCTTCAGCTGTGAAAGGCACCAATCCAACCAAACCGCTCAGGGAAGGAGGCAGAGCACTCACACAGACTAAATGTTCTGATGCTGGATGGAAATACCTGCTGCATGTAAATGAGAGGTTCACTCATACACGTGTGATTGAGTGCTTGAGTAGAGCCAGTCCAAATGTCAGACCCCATGCCTGTGATGCTTGGCATGATTGATGTGTGAATAAAGCCATTTCCTCTGATGGACTCGACACCACAGCCCATTTCTCCATTTGACATGATCATAGACAATGTGTGCACTAATGGGCACATACAGCGACTTTGTTGTGTGTCTCTTGGGGGTTTGCTGCTTTCATCATTTACTTTCAAAGGCACATACATACCTGGATGTATGTGGTTGGCATGGCTAGTGGATAACCCCCCCACACACACACATACTCTGTGGACACAGAGTTAATAGCTCTGCAGGTGGTTTTCTCTGCTCGCTACACGATGTTGGACTTTTCTGTCCAAGCGTGAGTGTAAGCAGCTCTGTGCAGGTTTACGCACGGCGAGTCGTGACTACTGGACTGTGTCGTGGGGGGCAGTTACATTACATTTATACTGAACTGTGGCTGATGGAAAGAACGCTATTTCACTGGCATACTGATTGGAAATACTGTTACAGATGCTCTTCAAATCAAGTCTTGTACAAATCAAAGGAATATGCGCTCACTTTTTCAGGGACGCAGCCACATCACACATCAACAAATTTACTGGATGTTCTCATTTATGCAGCAGCACCTGGAACATTTCTGATTGGCTAACTGACCTCATGGTGTCAGCATACGTCTGAACATACCTGTGGACACTGATATGGGGGGAAGAGGATACCAGGAGACTGAAAGCCTGACAGGAAGTAGAGAAGATGTGAAAAACAAAAGATCCACAGTGCAACACATTGGTGCATTCCAACAAGGAAACATGCCAGCGGTATCAAAGGTACCACTGCAGAGCCCGAGGCTGTTCGGTGTTGAAGGACGCTGCCCTGCTCCTGTGGAATCCTTTGGGTAACATCACTGACACGTGGTGCCTTTGTTTCACTTTCATAAACCAGGGTCTTTTCAGGTTTTTAGGAAAGCGTGAATGTGTGATTATTTCACACACAGTCCCCCCCACTAACGTCATACATGTCACCACATGAATGTGAGAAACACAGATGTGCATGGGCTCGCACAGATGTAATCATCAGATTCAGGACATCCTCATGTTTCCTCTGCACACACAAAGACAGACCGGCAGCTGGACAAGCCAGTGGGGAGCACATGGATTCTTCTTTCTCCTGTCAATAGGAGGCAACATGCAGACAGAGTCAGAGTCAGCCAACTGTCCATTTGTGGAGCAGCAGAGCATAATGTCGATGTAAAAGGAGCTGCTGTGATCACGGTTGGACGAGGTTCCTGACAGTGAACCTTTACAAGGGACAGTTTATGGATTTGAAGGATTTTCTAAGCTGCCAGATATGTTTTAGTGTTCAGATGCTGGGAACTCAAAGTAGAGGATCATGAAAAAGATAAGAGGTCCGTTGTTGTCCACCTCTATTCCCCACCTCCAAACATACACTGATATCTTATGTATAGCTGCATACACAGGACTAAAATGTACTAAATTTAGCACACAGTCATAAATAGGCCTCAAGCTTTAAAAACAAAAGTCTTATCTGCTCCTAGCTGCCTCTGAACAAGCTGACTAGGTCAATTTACAAGAGCCAATTAAAAAAAATCTCCAAATGGACATGAACCTCAGGTAGTGGAGACAAGAACGAAAATGCATTCACTAAACAAGCCTCACCTGTTCCCTTCGTTCACTAAACAGGCCTCACCTGTTTCCTTTGGCCCCTGGTTACGCCCCCAGTGTGTGTATATCAGACTTCTCCAGCATGTTCCTGTGTCTGTAAACCTGCCTGCTGTCAGTCTGTGAGCTGCTTCCGGTTTTACCCTGGGGGATTTGGTTGCCTGTTGGGACTCACTTCAAGTTGGTAGGGTTGATCATAAATTGTCAATAAAAAGTCCCTTCAATTCAAACAGCTCTGCAGATGTCCCCCCTTAAGTCCACTCACCTGTTGCTGATACCTGATGACGATCACACAGTGATGCGGGTAACATATGGTCAGAGCCCCACTGCACAAAGGCAGATCTGGCTGTTGGAAACAAGCAAGAAACGACCAGGAGATTCTGAACTCCGTAACCTCACGAAACCATCACAGCAGACGGTTTTCCTTCCTGAACTGTAGCTGTGCGTCATTCGTCTCCGCACTGCTCTTGTTTTTTTGTTTGATTGTCACATTAAACCAGATCCAGGACTGACTTTGCCCTGCGGTCAAACTCCAAAGCAGCACCGACTGATTTTCAGAGGCACATATTTCAGTTCTCTCACACTCAGTGATTTGCATGCTTCATGTGGGGTGCTGACGTTGTTCGCCATCCTAATGGCTGCCAATCAACTCCATTCAGTGCATCCTTTCAAAGACCTTAATGCTGCATATCGTATGCCAAGAATATGAACTACCACATTTTTCCTCTCTGTTTTCCATGGTTATCAGTGCTTTTTAACTAAGGCCACTGTATTTATTGGAAATCTAATGTTACCGCTGATTCTGTTTTCATCACACCTGTTCATCTAAACATTACTTTAAACCAGATGTTCATAACGCCTTTAGGGGACTTCTGTCAAAACAGTGATGATTGCTCTGTGCAGAGAGAGAGAGAGAGAGAGAGAGAGAGAGAGAGAGAGCCTGTTGCTCATGCTCTATCACCAAATTACCATCATTACCCATCACCCCCACATGCACAGCCTTAGGCAGGAGACGAGCAGAGCAGACCCAGTTTACTGTGTCAAAGTAATCACGTTTCTTCAGGCCTGCTGGGTCAACAGTGCTCTTGCTGTTACATCTTTTCTTAATCATCAGTATGAATATCATCTTGGGACCGCTACTACCCTGGTTCCTATACTGTTATTTTGTTAATGTGTGTGTGTGGTGATTGATAGTGATCCAGCTTCCCTCCCCCAGAGAGAATCAACACATTCCATCTCTCTGTCTGTCTGTCTCTCTCTCCCTCCCTTTCTCTCTCTCTCTCTTTGTCTGTCTGTCTGTCTCTCTCTCTCTCTCTCTGTCCAACCTCCACCCAACATGGACCCAGACTCTCTCTTAATTAAAGAGTTTGGTCTAGACCTGCTCTTTATGGAAAGCATCTTGAGATAACACTGTTGAATGAATTGGCGCTACATAAATAAAGATTGATTGATTGATTGAAATGGTCTGCATTTGTACAGCTCCTCTCTAGTCTTTTTGACCACTTGAAGCGCTTTAGCACTACACTCACAACCACCCATTCGTACAGGAGATGTTGTTGAGGGTGTGGACGTATGTGTTTGCAACATGAGATTGTTTTTTACCAGATATATTATTATGGTGCAAATGCTCTTGTCTTGTCTTGTCTAATCCATTCTTGGTTTCCTCTTTTGAGTTACTTGAATTAATATTATTAGTTATTAGTTTTTTTAAAGCCAGCTCTGCCTCTTGTTCCTCTTCGTTCTTTCTTGAACAAATGGAGAGTGAAATTAGTTTTCCTTTCTATGCTGCCTTTCCTGTTTCCCATAAAGGAGTTATTGTTGACACTGGAGAATATTCCTTTAAAGTAATCGTCGTTCTCAAGGTCTTTTTGAGAGGAGATGCCTGAAAGCGTCAGCTGCTGGTGGGCCTAAGGAGACTGGTTTTATTCCATCAAAGTGTTTTGAAAAAAGTCATTATGTGAACATAGGTGGTGGCCTGATGAGCAGACCAAGTCGTCTTTAGCGGCTGGGTGCTGTGACTGATCTGTTATTCCTGTGGACTGCCAGGCACATTACTGGTCGAGATGGTAGCTCTGTCCACTGATTTCTAACAAAGACAAAGGGTGTATGAGGACTCCCTGAGAGGGC
Source organism: Pempheris klunzingeri (assembly GCF_042242105.1). Classification (NCBI taxonomy): domain Eukaryota; kingdom Metazoa; phylum Chordata; class Actinopteri; order Acropomatiformes; family Pempheridae; genus Pempheris; species Pempheris klunzingeri. The sequence continues at coordinate 31,105,982 of NC_092013.1, forward strand.
CACTGCCCACTGGGGAGCTCCCCAGACACCTACATACCCTCAAGGGCTGTTTTTCTGTTTGCCTTCACATGGCCAAATGGAACACTGATGTGACATGTGGCACAAAACGGCAGTCGACCAATCACCGCACACCTACATCTGAACCAATAGGCAATAAGATACTACTGGGTGCAGTGAAGTCTACTGGGTGCAGTGTGGTCTACTGGGTGCTGGGTCTTAAGGCCCATCCAAGCACTCCAAAAAACCTGAGCCTCCTGAGCAGGTAGAGTGAGGTCTACTGGGAGCCATGTGGTCTACTGGGTGCAGTGAGGTCTACTGAGTGCAGTGAGGTCTACTGAGTGCAGTGTGGTCTACTGGGTGCAGTGAAGTCTACTGGGTGCAGTGAGGTCTACTGGGAGCAGTGTGGTCTACTGGGTGCAATGAAGTCTACTGGGAGCAGTGAGGTCTACTGGGAGCAGTGTGGTCTACTGGGTGCAGTGAGGAAAACCTGAGCCTCCTGAGCAGGTAGAGTCTGCTCTGCCCTTTTTTATAAAGTGCATCTGAGTTGTCAGTCCATTCCAGTTTATTGTTAGGTGAACACCAGGTACTAATGAAGATGTCAGAGTGCAGAGATTTCACCATCTCCCTGGATGCTCACCGGTGTTGGGTTCTTTGGTTTTCCTCGTGTTGATCCACAAAGTCCTGCGTTAGCTCTCTGAGCTCCCTGCCATCTCCATCGTGATGAGACCACCTGTGGCAGAATCATCAGAGAACCACCTGCAGGTGGCAGGCATGTGAGTTGTACAAGAAGTCTGCAGTGTGGAGGGCGAAGAGGAACGGACACCACATACCTACATCTGGACCAATCATTGTACAGCTACATCTGGTTATGATCATGACCTATGACCTCCCTCATGTTCACTGTACATGACACAGACTGAGCTCTGCTCCTTAAAACAGTGATGATGGCGTGACGCGCTCACGCCCCCCTCAACTTTTTTCAGTGCTCCAATGAGGCGGTGAAGTGTCGACCAATCATGTGTATTCGCTGCTGGCCAGCTCCCTGTGCTATTTAACAGTAACGTTTGATTTACTGCCACCAACTAAACATGCTAGTTTGGTCTAGACCTGCTCTTTATGTAAAGCGTCTTGAGATAATGCTGTTATGAATCGGCGCTGTATAAATAGAGATTGATTGATTGGTTGATTGATTGATTGATTGATTGATTGGTAGAGGATTGCAGCCTGCTGTGGGAGTGATGCTCATGTAACATACATGTATTTTTAAATCACAAGGCCAAGTTGTGGCAGTGTGTTATTCAGCTAGCTGACAGTGTGGTAGCTAAAGTTAGCTTCTGTGTGTTGCTACTAAAACACGATTACTACCTTGGCAGGAAATCAGCAAATGTTCCTAGCTGGCCTCTCTGGGCCTCCCTCCTACAGCTAAGTGGCTTCACTTCTAACCTGCTGGCCTCTGGCTCTCTTCTGTTCATTAGAACCTAATCCCTGTTCTATGTTTTGTTGTTTTGTAGGGGTGGCAATGTCAGTGGGTAGGTTGGTTCCCCATTTGTGAAACGTCACAGCATCTATGAAATGGATTTCCATGACATCTTGTACAGACATTCAGGGTCTCCAGAGGACAAAGCGTAATGGCACTTTTTGCCCATATGGCTGATGGAGTGACATAAAGTTTGGATCAGATATTTATGTTCTTCACTTAGTGATGCCCTCACGCTCCATCTGGTGCCACCATCAGGTCAAACCTGGAATTGGCCCAATATTCCACATCCGTGTGTTAGCATTGTCATTGTTAGCATGTTAGCATGCTGACGTCACATTAGTATTTACTGTTTTTTTCATCCTGTTTACACACATGCATGAGTTAATACTTTCTTTCATTTGGCCCTTTATCCATGTGTCCCTTACTGTAGCCCATGTTTGTGACATGCGATAGACCTGAAGCTGACATATAGCACTAATACCTTTGGCTCAGTGTTGTCATGGCAATCACAGGAGCGTCATGAGGGACTGACCTTAAGGTTTGCACAGAAAATCAGTGAACCAGAATCTAATGTAAACACACTGTGTAACCTTTAGGTTGTTCATGCTTGACCACTAACTAAATCCCTTATTGACAGCAACCTGTGGTAATCCTACTGGTGGGGCAGGGGGGGGTTGTCTCCTTCAGTTAAGACAGTGTCTTGAAGTGTTGTGTTTAGGGGAAAACAATTTGGTTAACCAGGCTCCTCGACAAAACACTATTTGACTGCTAACATGATCGGTATTGCTTTCGTCATGAAGCGAGACATTTAGCATGTGGAACATTAGTGTGAATGAGCCTCTTGAAGCTGTTTGTAATTCCTGATTTTTCACCTCTACAGCTGTAAAAAAATCTTGTATGAATAATTGAAGTGAAAGGTATGAAGAGCCACGGATTAATCTGACGACTATTGGAGCTGTCATCATGTTGTGTGTCTGCCGGTTTCAGATACACTGTGGAGGCACACAAACATGCCAGGCTCAGTTGAGGAAATCGATGTACAGCAGTTTGCTTTCAAACCACCAATTCGAATGCTGAGCAGTCCTGGAGTACACCCTCTGAGTTGATAAAAGGCACTGTTGGGGGAGGAAGGGCCAGTGCAACAAAACACACCATTATCCCATTTACTGTCATCAAAGCTCACAGATGATGGAGCTGGAGCAGCCTAACACACTCAGTGAGACGACGCGTTTCTAGAAACCTCTGTGGTGGCTCTGGGAACACTGAGCCATGTTAAACGTGAGTGCCCATATTCACTCCCAATGGTTCACTCCCTCGTTCTTACCACCCTTATTCAAAGGGCCCTTTCTCTCTGTAAGGTTTTGTTTAGAAGGAGAGTCTCTGACCTCTTGTTATATCAGACCCATCCTCATGCCTCTGTGGTCCTCAGCTGGGCCCGACCAGAGTCAGAAAACCTCACTGTTTCCTCAGACTGCAAAGAGAACATACACTATATGGACAAAAGTATTTGGCCACACCTGTTAATTATTCAGCCACAAAGGGGTAGGCCACGTAAAATCACAGAGCGGGGTCAGCGGATGCTGGGGTGCACAGTGCGCAGAAATCGCCAACTTTCTGCAGAGTCAATAGCTACAGACCTCCAAACTTCATGTGGCCTTCAGATTAGCTCAAGAACAGTGCGTAGAGAGCTTCATGGAATGAGTTTCCATGGCCGAGCAGCTGCATCCAAGCCTTACATCACCAAGTGCAATGCAAAGCGTCAGATGCAGTGGTGTAAAGCAGCCGCCACTGGACTCTAGAGCAGTGGAGACGTTCTCTGTCTGCAATCCGATGGACGAGTCTGGGTTTGGCGGTTGCCAGGAGAAAAGGTACTTGCCTGACTGCATTGTGCCAAGTGTAAAGTTTGGTGGAGGGGGGATTATGGTGTGGGGTTGTTTTTCAGGGGTTGGGCTTGGCCCCTTAGTTCCAGTGAAAGGGACTCTTGATGCTTCAGCATATCCAGAGCCGTCTCTTGGCATAGGCCATATAGCACATCATCCATTCTGACCCTCCCATGATGTCTACATGTCGTGTAGGGTCGTAACCTGCTCCTGGCCTGGAAATGTTTACCAGCGACTGTAATCCAGACAGTTATTATGTCACCTTAAAGTGATTTGAGCTAAATACTACTGTTAGCATTAGCTAACAGCGTTAGTGCTTTAAGCAGCACAAACATTCACTTTTGTTATACTTCCAATATAACAATCCATCATTCATATCAAACGTTGTCTCCAGACACTTTTCATATAGAGCAGGTCAGACCAAACTCGTTGTGACCCAATGATTCAAGAATGAGCAGGCTTTATATAATAGAATAGGTTTGATTGGGTGGACTGGCCCTTTAAAGTGTTGGTCAGTATGCCACTGATTGAACCAGGGGACAGCAGACATGTGGGGGGCGATGAAGTGGTCAAGTTTTGTGTTCTGGGTACAGAAGGACTGTGAATAAGCCTTGGACGACTCTGTGGTCGTGAAACATGGTGAGGGGTACGTGAAGTTAGTTGATGCTCTTTCCAGTGTCCACCGTCAGACTACATCCGTCTCCGTCCTGTCCTCAAAGGTGGACGTCACCCTTAGCCTCCCTTTTCCTTTTGCCGAAGAAAGGCTGATGCAACTTAATTCAGTTTCTTTTTAATCCTGCATTGAGCAGCAGGAACAAATCACTCACTGACCAAAGTTGTTATTGACGTTCCCAAAGAGGAAGCCTTTAACATGTTCACTGTAATCAGATTGTTATTGCTGTGTGTAACACATTTAGCGGACTCCAGCCTGAGAGGAAAAGCATCAGCAACCTGCATCAGGTGGACTGGATCATAGTCAGTCCTCCTGGCTCTGTGTGGTTCGCTCTTTTTGAATAAAGGCTGACATTGAAAGTCCTCAAAAACCATTTTTCCACACTGCTGAACACAGTGAGCTCTGCTCTGCTCTGAAGACAAAGGCTTTAAAGGACAATGCCACTGATTTTGTAGGCCAACCCTTTTTATTGCTCCAAAGCACTGTGAAAGTCCTTCTCACCCGATGCTGCTGTCTATCTTGTATTGTGATATCAGGAAAATATTGTCAAACTAAATCTTATCTAGATTGTACAGAGAAATGACTTTTGGCCAGCGCTGAAAGCCAGAGCGGTTATGGTATAAACATTAGAAATGTTGTTCCATAAACTCAGTGTTTTCAGTAAAAATATGTTCTCATGCTTAGTTTATTATAAAAGTATGAAGAAACGTGTGTGAGAAAATACGTTTCCCATGAAGTCTGTATTATCAGGAGGGAACGAGTATATCAAACAGCACACAGTATTTCCCCACTGGAGACCTGGGGGGGACACACATGACCTATAGTATGTCCCGGAGACGAATGCGCCCAGACGTACCCGAACATGCCCACCAACAGTGACCTCAGTGTACAGAAGACGGATGATCTGAGTCTCTGCAGACAATCTTCCTGCTGCATAAAAACAAAGGAAATCCAGTGGCATCCTCATCAGTCTGGAAAGGACAGACAGACGAACGGAGGGACGGACAGACGGACACACAGACAGACAGACAAGACAGACAGACAGTGCAGTGTGTACTGGAGTCAGCAGTCTGTAAAATATGTAGAATCTGTGGTCATAACGAGCTAAAACACTGGTATGGTCCTTTAAGATGTTAGTGCCCACATCTGTCCGGTGTGACAGACAGATGTCAGAGCGCCCTCTGGGGGAAAAGACTTGTCAACACATCTACATCTGAGCAGCTCCACCCACTGTCTGCTTTTCAGGTGAACCTTTTAGCGGTGACAGGGCTGTAGACTGACCTCATTCATGAAGTATCACATAGAAACAGAATGTAAAGTTACAAGTGACTGATTCAAGAGGGACTCACTGCAGACCTTACTACCATGTTCTTATGTGTAACAGGTGCCTGACTGCTCCTGGCTCTGTATGTCCTGTTCAGTCCTCCAGGTTTGCTCTCTGTCCAGGAGGTGGCAGCGCTGCCATTTACAACGAGGACTCACAGGCAGATGTGCTGCTGTGATCTGGATGCTGGTGAAGATGATGATGTGAGGAGGAGCTGTGGATAGTTGTGTGGAAAATGGCTCAGTGAAGATGACTATCTCTACTCCTGAGCTTCTGCCATGATGCTGGCAACAACTGAGGATTCAGGGAAAATCAGCCTGCCATAGTCAGCCTGTCACAGTCAGCCTGTCATAGTCAGCCTGTCATAGTCAGCCTGTCATAGTCAGCCTGCCATAGTCAGCCTGTCAAAGTCAGCCTGTCACAGTCACAGTCAGCCTGTCATAGTCACAGTCAGCCTGTCACAGTCAGCCTGTCATAGTCAGCCTGTCATAGTCAGCCTGCCATAGTCAGCCTGTCACAGTCAGCCTGTCACAGTCACAGTCAGCCTGTCATAGTCACAGTCAGCCTGTCACAGTCAGCCTGTCATAGTCACAGTCAGCCTGTCACAGTCAGCCTGTCATAGTCAGCCTGTCACAGTCACAGTCAGCCTGTCACAGTCAGTCTGTCATAGTCAGCCTGTCATAGTCAGCCTGTCATAGTCACAGTCAGCCTGTCACAGTCAGCCTGTCATAGCCACAGTCATCCTGTCACAGTCAGCCTGTCACAGTCAGTCTGTCATAGTCACAGTCAGCCTGTCATAGTCACAGTCAGCCTGTCACAGTCAGCCTGTCATAGCCACAGTCATCCTGTCACAGTCAGCCTGTCACAGTCAGTCTGTCATAGCCACAGTCATCCTGTCACAGTCAGCCTGTCACAGTCAGTCTGTCATAGTCACAGTCAGCCTGTCATAGTCACAGTCAGCCTGTCATAGTCACAGTCAGCCTGTCACAGTCATCCTGTCACAGTCAGCCTGTCACAGTCAGCCTGTCATAGTCACAGTCAGCCTGTCATAGTCACAGTCAGCCTGTCACAGTCATCCTGTCACAGTCAGCCTGTCACAGTCAGCCTGTCATAGTCACAGTCAGCCTGTCACAGTCAGCCTGTCATAGTCACAGTCAGCCTGTCACAGTCATCCTGTCACAGTCAGCCTGTCACAGTCAGCCTGTCATAATCACAGTCAGCCTGTCACAGTCAGCCTGTCATAGTCACAGTCAGCCTGTCATAGTCACAGTCAGCCTGTCATAATCACAGTCAGCCTGTCACAGTCAGCCTGTCATAGTCACAGTCAGCCTGTCATAGTCACAGTCAGCCTGTCACAGTCAGCCTGTCATAGTCACAGTCAGTCTGTCATAGTCACAGTCAGCCTGTCATAGTCACAGTCAGCCTGTCACAGTCAGCCTGTCATAGTCACAGTCAGTCTGTCATAGTCACAGTCAGCCTGTCATAGTCACAGTCAGCCTGTCATAGTCAGTCTGTCATAGTCACAGTCAGTCTGTCATAGTCACAGTCAGCCTGTCATAGTCACAGTCAGCCTGTCATAGTCAGTCTGTCATAGTCACAGTCAGCCTGTCATAGTCAGTCTGTCATAGTCACAGTCAGTCTGTCATAGTCACAGTCAGCCTGTCATAGTCACAGTCAGTCTGTCATAGTCACAGTCAGTCTGTCATAGTCACAGTCAGCCTGTCATAGTCACAGTCAGTCTGTCATAGTCACAGTCAGCCTGTCATAGTCAGCCTGTCATAGTCACAGTCAGTCTGTCATAGTCACAGTCAGCCTGTCATAGTCACAGTCAGCCTGTCATAGTCACAGTCAGTCTGTCATAGTCACAGTCAGCCTGTCATAGTCACAGTCAGCCTGTCATAGTCACAGTCAGTCTGTCATAGTCACAGTCAGCCTGTCACAGTCAGCCTGTCATAGTCACAGTCAGCCTGTCATAGTCACAGTCAGCCTGTCATAGTCACAGTCAGTCTGTCATAGTCACAGTCAGCCTGTCACAGTCAGCCTGTCATAGTCAGCCTGTCATAGTCACAGTCAGCCTGTCACAGTCAGCCTGTATGGCTGAGCAAAATTCACAATGGTTTCATTTTTTTTAACCATATCTCTGCTAAATCTAACAAGCACAAAATCTAACACAGCTCTCCCTTCATTTGGCCACGCCGGGTAGCAGGAAGCAAAGGGATAGGACCCAAATACAGACAGAAGGCAGATCAACCAAGAGCTTTAATAACCAAAACAGGAGCAGGAGAGGATTCAAGAACATGTGATGTTGTGATGTTGATGTTGTGTTTTACAGAGGGCTGTATGGTGGACTGTTTCTTTGTTTCTACACTTTTCAGTGTAGATTAAACGAACTAGATGTTTTAATGATGTTGATGAGGAGGTGCTTCTTGGCAAGGCTAGCTCTGCTTCTAGATTATGTGCTGAGCCAAGCTAACGAGCTGCAGCTTCATATTTACTGCACAGACATGAGAGTGGTGTCCATCTTATCCAAGTCTCGGCAAGAAAGCAGGTAAGCATACTTCCTAAAATGTCAAAGTGTTGCTTTAAAGCCGGACTACAACTATTAATGACTCAGATGGTCATTACAGGACGCTGGCTCATTCTTTTCATACCGGAGAGACAAAGGCTACGGTGTTCAGAGGAGAACAGAAAGAAAAGCTGAGAACATTTGCAGCCACAGCAATGAGACCCTGAGACCTTCTGACCTGGACATGTCCCAGTCTTCTCCCAGGAGATGTTCCTGCTCAGCCCAGGCCATGCAGGACACGACACAGCACCCATGCTTTAAAAGCTTTGCCTTACGATCCAGCTCTTCCTCCCCCAGACTGCAGGGCTGGAATCCCTTACGTCGTCCCGCGAGTCTCAGAGGTGTGTGAGGACCAGACCTGACTGCAGCATTAGAGTGGATGGGAGCCGGCTGCTGTGAATTGAGCTGTGAACGGAGCAAATGAAGATGACAGCTTCGTGCCCCCGTCACCCCGGCAGAGGGAAGACTGATGAGCTGCTTTCCCCCAGCAGCCCCGTCTCCATCCGTCATCTCCTTTTAAACTGATTTGCTGCAGAGAACATGTCTCTGTCATCAATTACAGGGATTTTACCAGCACAAAGCAGATCAGATAAAAATACTGCACAGGCTTGCTCTCCTCCAGTGAACATGTCAAGCATCCCTGCCTGCTGTGAAGCCGCATCAACAAACCGATTCCTGGATTTTCCAAGTGGTTGTGTAACATCGTGCTGCAGAGCTCAGATCAGATGGGTTCATTCTGTTTTTTCCCTCCTTCACAGGAATACACAGGCACAGGAAGACTCCCCTCAGAGTCCACACTCACAGCTGAGTTGTTGTTAAAGGTGAGCAGCACTGATGACTCTCACTGACTGGACAAAGGTGGAACGTGACAAACAGACGGCTGAACAACTTCCTGTCAGACTGATCAGATGTGGAGCTGCTGCAGGAGGCTTGAGTGCGTTGATTCTCAGGGGAAAACTCAGCGTGGGTGCAGGCGTCAGTCAGTCCTCGTCTCAGACATGCTGAGATGTTAAATTGATGTTCATGTAAAAGTGCAGCAGACTTCAGGTGTGTTCACATGATGAGCAGTGATGCTCTCTCCACCTTTCATCTCACACGGGGAGCTCACTATGGTCAAATTATTTCACCTTTGTCCTTTGGCTATCACTGAAAATGATATTATAAATAATAATTTATATTATTCTACAGAATCATGTTATTCAGGCCTGTTCACCCTGGACTGCTATCACCAGGGGACCTCATGGGATTTTCCTGAATTTGCACCCAAAAGATCCCAAATCTCAGAGATGGTGAAACGTTATCACATGACCTCTGCTGAGACAGGGCAGATAATCTGTGGTGGAATCTTTACAAACTACAGCGATGGCAGATTCATGGAACTGGATCTACTCTGCTTTAGCGGAACATTGTTTGGTTTCCTGCCATGATTTCTTGCTATGAATGCTTTAATTGTTCAATCATGCTGTGCCCCCCAGCAGCACTGCCTTATGTATATCCTGAATATTAATGAGTGCAGCAGATTTCTCACCGTTCTTGTTGCTCCGAGGGCAGAGACAGGTATCTCAGCTTCCTGTTCGGATCGCTGCCGGGGATCCCCTCTGGATGAGAGGGGATACAAGCTAAATTACATGTGGGCCACAATGAGATCGCAGTCAATTATTGATGTGCTTGCTGCCCGGCGCCCTGCTCGGCTGGCGGGGCGTTGCTGGGGTAGCGGAGTAATGCTAAATGGTAAATGGTCTGTATTTGTATAGCGCCTTTCTAGTTATTTCAACTACTCTAAGTGCTTTTACATCACATCATCATCCACCCATTCACACATCATTCATACAGGAGGAATGTAATTTGGAGGAGACTATTCTTTCTTTCACACACTGAACACACACATTCACACACTGAAGCTGCTTCAGGAGCAAGTTGGGGTTCAGTGTCTTGCCCAAGGACACTTCGACATGCTGACTCATAGGAGCTGGGGATCGAACCCCCGACCTTCTGATCGAGGGACGACCCACTCTACCACTGAGCCACAGCCGCCCAGAGTCAGGCCAGGACGTGCGTCGGAGCTGTTATTACAGCCTAGTGCTCCTCAGGCAGCCATCACAGGGTTGTACCGGACTTCCAAAGCAATGCGGGGGGTGACACAGATACATTGTGGAGGTGATTGGATTGCTGGATGTGGGTAAATTGGTTTGGTGGTGAGTGCAGGGACCTCAGAGCAGAGCTGGAGGAGGCACTGACAAGGCAGATAAGGGACAAAGGCACCTGATGAAGATGATTGCTGAGGGGGAAGTGTGGGGATGGAGCACAACATGCCATGTTTGTCTTCTCAGGACCACGCCTAGTCCGATTACTGTGCACTGCGGGACGCCATTTGAGTTGGGGATCAGGGCTCTGTTTTCAGGCCTTAAATGAGCCACATTAGATCAAGTTTTCATGACACAGAGAATAAGAAATACAGGTTACTGAGCTTGGAAGAGCAGGCCAAAAGGTTTTTGGGTCATCTCGCAGCCCTTCATCTTACTGTGGCGACCCTGTGAACACTTGGAGGTATTTACACCAGCAGAGAGGCTCGTCTCACACATCGTCCAGGCAGGTTTTGGGCTCATCAGCACTAGTGTAAACTAGTGAAGTGTTGATTTTTTTGTCAGTGTAGACATGAGTGACGTTGGGCAACACACAGTAAGGTTAAAGGTGACAGACTACTTCCTGTCTACATAGAGGTGTGTTCACACTCTCACCTTCACCTGAGAAAGACCACCTCTGGCTGGAGCTTTGACACTAAGAGACAGGCCACCAGAGGCCCTCTGAGGTACCCTCCAGGTATCATGTGTGTGACACGTGCGATCTTTACAGCTGATTATCCAGGTGACTTTTGATATGTTGGAGATAACATGTCACTATGTAAAAGGCTGCTGTATCCTCCACCAGCTACCACAGCATGCCTCTGCATCTGCACAAACAGCAAAGCTAGAGAAAAACACACCAACCACAGCAATGCTTTTTATTTGTGTGCTCCAGTTTCTGAGTCTGGCTATCAGAAATTTTCCCTGTATTTGGTGACGGCTCAGGTTCTTTTTGAGCCATCAGGTGTCCTGTAGTTAACGGTGTAACTACACATTTATCAGAACCAGAAGAAGTATGAGACCATAGCACAGCATCTAATGAAGAGATTTTAGGGAGTATAACAGCACGCATACATCATTTCTAATTACAGAGAGGCTGGTGTTCCATTTTCAGTTCTTTTCAAAGAAAAACGCAGCTGTCTAAAGAACTGTGTCAAAACTGGTGTCACCAGCTCCTCATAATGACCTCTGCGGTTTATTGAAGCTGTGCAGGACTCGCTGTGTGTGTGTGTTAAGCTCTGAGATGAACCCACATTGCTGTCTTCAGATTTCAGAACAACAGTCGGACCTCATTAGATCTTTGGACAAAATGCCAGCTCCCTGCAGAGAAGAACACCGCCGGTGTGGATCACTAGCTGAAGTTATCCGTCATCTTCAGCTGATTGTCAGTGTTCCTACTATCACTGCACCAATATGATACAGAACATGAAGGGTCTCGGTGAAGAACACGTGTGAGAAACCTCACAATAAAACCACATTCAGGTTTAGCTCAGTGGATTCTGAGGTCGGTGCAGGTCTCACACATTTCTCTCCTCTTGTATTACACTTAAAAGTGTTTTCTAATCAGACACCAGTTCAAAGTAGTTTGAGTTGGATGTCCCTGTTGGAGGTGCATAGTGTTTCCGATAATAATGCTGATGTGAATAACTGTGTTTTTCTTGCCTGTGAAGCAGTCCTGATCTGCCTCAGGGTTAGGGTTAGGGAAATACTGTGTACGACATCATGGATGTGCTAGTCTTGACCTGGACCCACAAACTCATGTTGGTGTTGGCTTTAAATGCTCGGGGATCCTCTATAGATACTTGTTCAAGCCCAAGAGAGACTGGATATTTCTCACTGAATGGGACAAAAGAACTGAAAAACATCAAAAGCAATTTAAGTGATTTAATAATAGTAGTTTTTACTATTTTTTTACTGCTATATTTGACCTACTCCACATTTTCATAGCCTTATCGTAACATACAGTGCTTAACAAATTTATCAGACCAGCTGTCATAAAAACGAGAAAGCACAAATATTTTAGAAATCTGTCAAAAACTTGTTTCAAATTAAACATTGTATTATTATTCATTAGGCAAATAACAAACTGGAACAACTAAATAGTCCTTATTCACATATTTTAACCAAAAATCTTAATATTTTGTGTGACCTCCTTTGGCCCTGATTGTTTTCATGGACTTTTCGACCGTCTCTTTTGTTATTGAGCTCCAAATAGTTCCCAGCTGTTCCCACAGACTTGCTTTGGATTAAATTTGTGTGTGATCTATTTTTTAATTCAATAAATCTTAGATCTGTTCGATAGGATTCAAGTCTGGACTTTGACTTGGCCAGTCCATCAGTTCCTCTACTCCAGATTCCTTTTACATCATTTCAAATACATCATTTTGATTAAAGAGCTTGCACATACTGGTGGGTTAACCATTACAGAAATTAAAAAAATATTTTGGTAATCAGCAATACTGTTAATTTAAGGCAGCGGAGGCAAACACCTTACACTGGGTGGTGGTCTAATAAATTTGTTAAGCATTGTATATTCATACAGGTAGCAGCTCAAAACCATATAATTTACTGCTTACTGCGATAAAATTGATATTGAGCAGAATTAAGTTCAGTCTATAGGTTCGGCCGTCCACAACAGTCCCAGTTTCTCATGTGGCCCCTTGGGAAAATTAATTGCCCACTCCTGCAGCAGCTGCAGTTACAAAACACAGTTGGCTCCAGTTCGTCCACTTTAATCTTCTGGTTTTGACTTTTGATCCGTCTTTGCATACCAAGCATCGTTCTTACTGCAGCTGCTGTTTCAGCATGTGGACAGATCCAGAGCTGGACCGGCCAGTTGTCCATAGTTACTGTTGCTAAGTTATGAGTGGACAGCCACTGCTTGGAGGAGGGGTTTAGCAAATGGTCGACTCCGCCCAACATCAAGTTGTACCTGAAGTTGATGCTGAATTGATGTGAAGACGTATGTCAGATCACATTAGCTGAGCTTGGCAGATCCCTGGTGATGCAACTGCACACGGCTACTATATGAGTACACGTCCTGCACTGGAGGAAAGCTGTTCATCACCATGCCACCTCAGGAAACAAGCCAGGAAATGCACTCAGGAAGCTGTTTTGCTCTTGTCGTGTCTGTTTACCCTCCCAAGGTCACAGAGTCAGACGTACACATTGATGATGGAGAGGATAGGTCGCCCCCACCCCGGACCACTTGCTCTGCCCCGGAGCAAGTGGTGATCAATGTGGGGAGGGAAACAAATTAGATGGTTGATTGGAGACAATCAAAGCATAATCACACACACTTGGTCACACACTGACCATCAAACACTTGGCAGCCCCCCCCCCGAATGAGGGTCATCCACAGAAATACAAGTGCAACAGCTGCATGTTTTCCCTGTTTTCATCGGACAAACATGGAAAACAAAGTCTCTATAAATGTTCCAGCCTGTTCAGTCAATTGTTGTTTAATAATTGATCACACACTTCATCTCCTTTCAGTTCTGCTCTGTGCTGAATAATTGAGGGGATTGTTATCTTCTGGGTACCTCAGTGTGGAGGAGATGTTGTACATGTCCCAGCATCAGCCAGAACAAGGAGCCCAATGTTTGGGATCACAGAGCTACATCAGTGCTGCAGCCACGGCAACCAGAGGCGCCGCACGAGAGCCTGTCAAACAAGGTCATGTGACACATAAGGTCATGTGACACTTAGGGTCATGTGTCACATACACTCCTGGTCACCATTATTGGCACCCTTTCATTTTTTGCAGAACCTGTACAATATCTTCAGAAATAAATGAAAATGTACCAAATTAATATCATCAGAATTTTATTGTAGTAAGTAATTTAACAAAAAACATTATTTTTACATCTTACATGTTCTAATTTCAAAGAGGAAACATAAAAAATTACATGGACAGTAATAAAGGCACCCCTCCTTGATATTTGGTTGCACAACCTTTGGCAGCGATGACTGCCTCCAAACGTTTCTTGTATCAATCAATCAATCAATCAATCAATCTTTATTTATATAGTGCCAAATCATAACAGCGTTATCTCAAGACGCTTTACATAAAGAGCAGGTCAGACCAAACTCTTTAATTAGAGAGACCCAACAATTCAGGAATTCAAAATTAAGGATTCAAAAATCTCTACGAGCAGCATCAGATATTATGTTGAGCAACAGTGGATGAAGAACTCCACTTTAACAGGAAGAAACCTCAAACAGACCCAGGCTCAATGTGGGCGGCTTCTGTCAGGGTCCACAGAGAGAGAGAGAGAGAGACAGAGAGAGAGAGAGAGACAGAGAGAGAGAGAGAGACAACACAAACAGCAACCAAAATACTAACAGCAGCTATAACCCTAACAATAAGAGTGTGACTAAAAAATTAGCATTAGCAATATGGTAATGTTGAAAAACATGACGAGTGGCCGTCGATCCGCAGCAGTGATTCATGAAGCTAGAGAACCACAGCAGCAGGTCCAGGAACAGGATCCACAGGAACCAGAGAATCACAGCAGCAGGACCAGGATCAGGATCCACAGGAACCAGAGAACCACAGCAGGAGAACCAGGACCAAGATCCACAGGAACCAGAGAACCACAGCAGGAGAACCTGGACCAGGATCCAGAGGAACCAGAGAACCACAGCAGGAGAACCAGGACCAAGATCCAGAGGAACCTGAGAGATGAGAAAAGCACAGAAAGGCTCCGGGGAAGTTAGTGGCAGACATTAAGCGGACATGAGACATAATGATGGAGAGGAAGAGAAGGAGAGAGGAGCCCAGTGCATCATGGGAGTCCCCCGGCAACCTATAGCAGCATAACTAGGGGCTGGTCCAAGGCCTGATCCAGCCCTAAACTATATACCTTATCAAGAAGGAAGGTTTTTAGTCTACTCTTAAATGTAGAGAGGGTGTCTGCCCCCCGAACCCAGACTGGAAGGAAGTTCCACAGGAGAGGAGCCTGATAGCTGAAAGCTCTGGCTCCATCACTACTTTAGAGGACTTTAGGAACCACCAGTAGGCCTGCAGTCTGGGAGCACAGTGCTCTAGTGGGGTAGTACGGTACTATGAGCTCTACTTTACTTACTTTACTTACTTTACTGGAAGCCAGTGAAGAGAAGCCAGTACAGGAGAAAGATGGTCTCTTCTCTTAGTTCTGGTCAGAACAGGAGCAGCAGCGTTCTGGACCAGCTGGAGAGTCTTTAAGGACTTATTGGGGCAGCCTGATAATAAGGAACAGAAATAATCCAACCTAGAAGTGACAAATGCATGGACTAATGTTTCTGCATCATCTCCAGACAGGATGGACCTGATTTCAACAATATTACGTAGATGGAAAAAGGCAGTTCTAGAAATCTGTTTAATGTGGGAGTTAAAGGACAGATCCTGATCAAAAGCCATCTATAAGCTTCTTGCACTTCTCAGCTGGTATTTTCTCCCACTCTTCCTTTGCAAGTTGTTCAAGCGCTTGAACGTTTGCAGGATTCCTTTCCCCAATGGCAGATTTCAGCTCACACCATAGATTTTCAATCAGATTGAGATCAGGACTCATTGCTGGCCAGTTTAAAACAGTAAATTTTTTCCATTTCAACCATTCCTGCATGCTTTTGGATGTGTGCTTTGGGTCTTTATCTTGCTGGAGAACCCATGATCTTTGACTCAAACCTAGTTTTCTTATATGGGGTAGCACATTTTCTTTTAAAATCCCTTGGTAATCCTTCCTGTGATAGGGTGAAGGCCTCCAGTGCCAGATGCACCAAAGCAGCCCCAAAACATTATGGATCCACCACCATGCTTAACTGTTGGGAGGGTGTTCTTTTCCCTATCAGCTTCATTTCACCGCCTGCAAACAAATTGTTGGTGTGCATTGCCAAAAAGTTCTATTTTTGTTTCGTCTGTCCACAGAACATTTTCCCAGAAGGATTGTGGTTTGTCCAGGTACTCTTTGGCAAAGATCAGTCGTTCCTTTTTATGTCTTTTTATCAGCAATGGGGTCTTCCTCTGCCTTCGCTCATAAAGCTTGGTTTAGTGTGCGGTGTATCGTACGTGTTGAAACCATTACCCCAGATTGTTCCAGGTCAGCTTGCAGGTCTTTGGATGTTTTATGTGGTGTTTTTTCCACAGTTCGCACTAACCTTCGAAGACTTCTCTCATCGATTTTCCTCTTCCCCCCACGTCCAGGGAGGTTCTTGACAGTTCCATGCTTTGCAAACTTCTTAATAACATTGTGCACTGTTGAAACACGGATACCAAGGTCCCTGGAGATGGCCTTATACCCTTTAGAGGTCGCGTGTTTGCTAATAATAGCTCTTCTGATGTCCTCAGACAGCTCCTTTGTCTTCACCATTGTGACAAAGGAACATGAAATAGTGTGGCTTTTTAAAACATTTAGGTCATAATTCATTGGCTAATTCACGTCATGTGGGCACTGACAGTTTAACACAGGCGAGTCAAAATGGGGTTTTTTCCCACACTGATTTAAAGGGTGCCAATACCAGTGTCACGGCAATGTTTCAGTTTTTCTATTTCTTCCTCTTATTGTTTTTTTTTAATTGTTGTTTTATCATTTGCAACATGAGTTGTCTATAGACCAAAGCTGTTGCACTAGATACATTTTTTTCAGGTGATATTCTACATTATGTACTTAAACACTATATACTTGGGTGCCAATAATGATGTCCAGGACTGTAGGGTTATAATGACATGACATGTTGAAATTATAGTGGGCCTTGAATGTGTTACTGAAGCCGTTGTTCAGTTGTACCATCACTGAGGAGAACACAGCATCACTAACGTGTAGCCCGTCGAACCAGTAGTGTGGCTGACTCACTTGCCCTATGACCTCCTGGACTGTCCTGTGACAGAGGAAAGGCCACAAACCCATGCTTTAACAGTGTACTGGCTGTGAATTAACCCTGAACTGACTTATCCAAAACAGGATGCCATTGTATGAGAGTTCCGGATGATAACGTGATGAACACTAAAAAGACTGATAAGTGACAATGATGAAGTGACGGAACCCAAAACTTGCCTCTGGGTAGGTGTTGTGTAAAAGGCCTCACAGTGATGGCTATAAAAATTAACAAAGAGCTTCTATCGAGCTTCTATATACGTTCTGAACTCTCTATGAACCAAGCGACCCCTGGTCTCCTTCACTCGTGGACCCCTGAGGTCCAGGCCAGACTGATCAGGGAGAGGAATGAGGGAAGTCTGTATGAACATTCTTCCATTTCTGCTATAAGTTTAAATGTGGTTAAAGAAACTGTCCAAAGTGCCCACAGATCAGTTAATGCTAATTAATGTGTTCTCTTGTCTAATGGTGTAACCCACATGTTCATGAACATCCAAGGATGACCAACTAACCAATTACAACTTTTGAGGATGCTGCTTCAAATCCTGTGATAACACTGCAATTCACCAATGAGTGAGAAGACTCAGGAAGTCCATATAATTAATAATCTGTGTCTAATAAGTTAGAAACTAACCAACAGTATATTCAATCCAGGTCTGTTTAATCTGTGTAATGTGATAACAAGAGTAATGGAAGTTAATGCAAACTTGAGAATGTTAAAGACTAGGTCATTGTGTGTCATGCCATTTAGGAAGTTATTTGGCAAAGACTTAATGAATATATGTATTGGGAATGAAAGATCTTGATTCTGTATACCATGCAGTGTTAGGAATGAAAATGGATTTGGAACATAGTGAATATGAAACAGAAATCTAATTTAGTACGTCTAAAACTTTTAGTGATGACACAGGCGTCCCTCTGTCAGAGGAGAACACGATGCAGAGGATAAAACCTCTGTCTCCACTTCTGTCATTGCTTAGCCCTTCTTTTCTGCTTTGCCATTTTTATTTTATTTTTAAGTTTTCTTTTGTTACTTATAATCTTTGTGCCTGCTACCTTCAAGTTAAACTTTTGTAGACCGTTCTTCTGAAGTTATAG
Organism: Pempheris klunzingeri; assembly: GCF_042242105.1. Taxonomy (NCBI): domain Eukaryota; kingdom Metazoa; phylum Chordata; class Actinopteri; order Acropomatiformes; family Pempheridae; genus Pempheris; species Pempheris klunzingeri. The sequence goes on from NC_092013.1 coordinate 31,123,977, forward strand.
CTGATCACTATGACTGAAAGTATAACAGAGTTTTCTTAAAGTCCTCTTAAATACCGCCTGAAACACCAGCCAGAACCAAGTACTTTTGATAGCAACTCTCGTTTTGATAACTCTGAACTGTTGCGTGTGACCAGCGACAACTGTTTCTTAGTGAGCTTTAAATGAGTTTTGAAGCTGAGGCCAACATCAGATCCAGATCCAGATCCAGCACCCTGCCTATTAAGAGCTGAATGCCGCTGGCTGTCCTGTAGTCCGAACGGACCGACAGACGCCACCGCCAAGAACCAGCACATCCTGATCCACCAGAACCTTCAAGTTCCTGAACCACGGTGCCGAGTGAACTGAGCCGACATCGCCAAGGCCCTCCAGCCTCCTGTCTCAGCCTCCAGAGAGAGCTCCTCTCTCTCCTCCTCCCCTGGAAACCTGCCAGGGACGCTGACAGCTGACCCTGCCTGTGTGACTGCAGACCACCGCTGGATGCATCGCTGCTGGACCAAGGGCCAAGTATAACAGCTGGTGTTAGTTCACAAGTTGGTGTCAGTGTAGCTCTAAGATCTATCTAAATCTGCAGGGAGAGTAGTCAGTGGATCCTCTGTGGTTCTAACTACAATGTTCTTAAAGTCAGACAGGTTTCCCTCGTCCTCCGGTAAAATCCGTATTCAGTTTCGTTTCACTATCACCAATCCAAAGGTTTATCAGCAATGTTAGTCTTCTGTCCTGATTGTTGTCTGTCTAGTGTCCTTTCTGTCTTAGTCATTAGTGTTTTATGTTGATATTTAGCATTTATTAATAAAAAGGTGTACTAACCGCCACTTCGATATTTCTTCATAACAAGGTCTAAGAGGATCAATGCCACTGAGAACTTACACATTTAGAACTGAGACTGTTTAATGTTTAATTCTTAAGGTTAAAGACCTGAAGCCATCTGTGCTAATAAAACAATAAGTTGAATTTCCCGTCCAATGACGGGTGGTGCCCCTATTGATACGAGAGCTTTTAATTAATTAATTAAATGGTAGTCAACCTGCTACATTATTTTGGTGCCCCAGTGAGAGGCCTATATCTCCTATTATGGTGCTCGCGTTGTGAAGCACCTATACTTCCTACATTATTTTGGTGCCCCAGTGAGAGGCCTATATCTCCTATTATGGTGCTCGCGTTGTGAAGCACCTATACTTCCTACATTATTATGGTGCCCCAGTGAGAGGCCTATATCTCCTACATTATTATGGTGCTCGCGTTGTGAAGCACCTATACTTCCTACATTATTGTGGTGCCCCAGTGAGAGGCCTATATCTCCTACATTATTATGGTGCTCGCGTTGTGAAGCACCTATACTTCCTACATTATTGTGGTGCCCCAGTGAGAGGCCTATATCTCCTACAAACGACATCAAAAGTGACATAAACCTCCAGATGAATCCTGTCGAACACCTGTCCCTCGTCATCTCAAACCTACTGGACATTTCTGTACATGATCATTTGTAAATATCTAAAAAATATCTGAGAGCTTTTAGTCTGTCCATTGTGTAAAAAGGCAAAGCTCCGTTATAGAAACAGGGAATATTAGTGCTACCCCACTCGTCTTTGTCTTCCTGGCACGTATGAACCTAATGCCTACAGGACAGGCGAGGGAAAGACTGTGGTCATGTTTAAACAGTAAAAATACGAGTGTTGATTGGTGGTATCAGTTTGGAGAAAAACAAAGCAAATGCTTCAGACACAAACAGAACTCCACTGACTTCCATCATACTGGGACGGCAGCCGGTGTTTCGGTAGTGGATTCAGAAGTAAACCACAGATATTACTACATGTGAAATGGAAAAGGCCTGTTCATACACTGCATTTCAGCAGCTGCTGTTTTCAGACTTCAGCCGGATTGTTTAATTTGTCATTGTTTGGAAACACATGCTGCAGGGTTAAATTTCAGAAAAAGTTCCAACTCTGAGTCCCCAGACCTGTGTGTGTGTGTGTGTGTGTGTGTGTCTGACATACAGGTGATTAGTTTGTGTGTGTTGATAGATGGCAGCGTGGACGGGAAATGACAAAGCTGTGACAGAGCAGAGAGACCATGGGGTTAAAGCTGACGAGGCTTTCAGCTCAGTGCCACGGCTGCCTGTCACCGTTAGCTGCTAGCTGTTAGTGTTTGAGCCTTCCTGATGAATGATCAGCTTCATGGAGCTGTGTTTGTCAAGGATGTGATGCATTCAGGGCAGCCTGGCTCAAATCAAAACACCTAACGGCAAACGCTCTCTATTCTGACTCACACTCACTTTAAATAGGGCTATTTGAAAGAGAGGCTGTGTATATGTGTGTGTGTGGCCCTTCCTCATTAAAACTCGGTGCTTAGATGCTCCACTCTGGTTAATGTTAGCATCTCCAACACCACACAATGATTGGTCCTTGTTGTCTCTGCTATCCTCTGAATCCTGTCATATCCATGCTCTCTTAGAGTCCAGGAAAAGTGGTTTTTACTTTAGATGTCAGATTTCATTTGCTTAAAGTCTGTTCATGCTGAATCGTTGACCTAAAGGCCTGTGGAGCAGACATGATAGGCATTTACAGGACACTATCAACATACATTTGATCAGAATTTCTACCTTATATCCGACCATGTGTCCATGGATACAACAAAAACACAGATTTATGTTAAGACAAAGCATCTTTACAGAATGTCAGACAGTTTTTAATCATATTGTCAAACACTGAAGATCATCGAGCATGTGATGGAGGGATGAAGGAACGCTGAGGTGTTTCATTTCCATATGAATCAGCAGACATTTCCTCCACCTCTCCTGTGAATCGTTGTTACAGTTGTGTTACAGTGCGTGTGTGTGTGTGTGTGTGTGTGTGTGTGTGTGTGTGTGTGTGTGTGTGTGTGTGTGTGTGTGTGTGTGTGTGTGTGGAACAGGCCTCCTTAGAGAACTCTGTTCTGCAGGAGTCAGATGAATACTGCCTGGTCTTATTGTTGGTCATTTAGTGTAGATAAATCCACATAGGTTTCCTCTTTTTCATGTAAATGGCTTCTAAAACTGCCTGAGTGTATTCTAAAATGGATATTTAATCTTTTCCGTGTGGTCCGCCAGACAAATTGATCACCATTAGTGGCCTCCATGAGGGAGCTGTTAAGACACATGCTGCCTGCGTCCCTCTGCGGCCATCGACATCCTCAACTCACAGCAGCGAGGCGCCATCAGCTGCCTGCAAACCGAGTCACAAACTAAGAACCACACTTTGTCTTCATTTGCATACACAGGTCAGAACACAGAGAGTGTGTCTCCCTCCATGACCCGTCGACAGGACGAGCTGTGTGAATGAGGTGCTTTCAGCAGAAGCTCCTGATGAGTGAAGACATCAGCTGCTCGCTGACTCCTGTTATGAAAACGCCGGCAGGTGATGACAAAAACTCAACACCTCCATGAAGCAAAATGACAAACAGCTTTTCTACCAAGCTGCAAATTTTAGAATAAATCAGTTCTCTCTGCCTGTGAGACAGCAGGGAAGCTGCAGATCTGACCGTCCTGGTTTGGACATCACTGTGTGTCAGATGCCTCCACCACACCTCACTTTAATATGATATACAGGTCAAGTCCATCTGCATTGTAGGCTCAGGTGCTGCTCAGTGTGCTCACACAGGCCAGGATCTCCAATCTAACTGTAACCACATGAGACAACAGAGCTCAACAGGGACCACCAGACCTGAGACAGGGCTCACAGCCAGAGAGCGACCACGATGCCACGCTCTTCAGTCCTGACCGGGGGCCCTGGTTACTTTGGGGGCGTGTCTCCTCCAGTAAAGTCCAGTACTCAGGGAGTCTGATGGGTCCATGACTGTGTTTGATGAAGAGCCTGTGGACTCAATACAGATCTGCTCTGTTTGATGAAATAAGATCTAGTTTTCACGTCCTAAGCTTTGTCCATCTGTGTGGGGGAGTTGTTCCTTCACCTGGTCTGCCCTTAAAGTGCAGACTGAAACAACGACAACTGGATGGTTTGCCATCAAATTTGGTCCAGATATTCATGTTCCCTCGTGAATGACTTTGTCATCCCCACACTGTTCTCTGGCGGCAACATGGTGTTGAAATTTCTAGATGTTCATGTTCCCCTCAGGATGAACTGTTGGAGCTTCGGAGTACTGTGCTGTCGATGGTGTCTTGGCATTTCAACTTTAACTGAATCTGTTTTATGCTTCATTGTTATGTCTAATCACCTGTTGTACATTTAATGCTAGGCTAGCACTCTTAGGTCTCACTTCGGCGATGGCTTCTCTTACTCCCTATCAGTCTCCTACTCTCTCCTGGTCTGTGTGTCAGATGTTCAGTTATTACTCTGCCTCCTTTAGCGAAAGTGCCTGTAACAAATGTAGTTTATTTGCTGTGCTGGAGGCGAGGCTTAGCAAATTTGAAACGCTCCGGACCATGGAACACAAGTCAGTAGCCGCTGTAGTTAGCCAGCCCCCAGTAGCCGGTGCAGGCCAACCTAGCGTCGCTCCTACTCCCCCAGCAGTTCCTGAGCAGCCGAGAAGTCAGGATGGCTGGGTGACTGTCGGGAGGAAGCATAGCCCTAAGGAGAAGCCCACAGTGCACCACCACCCACTTCATGTATCTAATCGATTCTCCCCACTCAGCGACACACCTGCTGAGAAACCGAGTCTAGTCATTGGAAGCTCCATAGTCAGAAATGTGAAGCTAGCTACGCCAGTGACCATAGTCAAGTGTATTCCTGGGGCCAGAGCAGGAGACATTGAATCAAATTTAAAACTGCTGGCGCAGGCTGAATATATATTTGGTAAGATTCTTATTCACGTCAGTGGGAATGACACCCGATTACTTTGGAGCTGACAAGAATTAATGTGGAGTCGGTCTGTAAAAACATTGCAAAAACAATATCGGACTCCATAGTTTTCTCTGGTCTCCCCTCCCACCTGACCAGTGATGACATGTACAGCTGCATCATTTAACCACTGGCTGTGGAGGTGGTGCCCAGCAAGCAATGTGGGCTTCATAGATTCTTTCTGGGGAAAACCTGGTCTGATTAGAAGAGACTGCATCCATCCCACTTTGGAAGGAGCTGCTCTCTGATCTAGAAATCTGGTTAGGGTTAGGGTCCAAAATCTTGACAATCCAGAGTCGAGACCAGGAGGCAGAGCTGCAGTCTTACACACTTCTCTGCTCCTCCATTAGAACAGTCACCCACCCAACATCCCATAGAGACTGTGTCCGTCCCCCGACCACTCAGACCATTTAGATCTATTAAGTCTAACAGAAGTTAAAGTTAATACCACCACTGGTAATATGAAGCAGGACAGGAGAGTTAAATGTGGACTTTTAAACATCAGATCTCTGCCATCCAAAGCTGTTTTAGTAAATGATCTGATATCTGACCATCATATTGATTTATTGATCTGACTGAAACCTGCTGCACCATGAAGAGTATGTTAGCCTTAATGAAGCCACTCCTCCAGTCATACTAATACTCATATTCCTCCAGACTGGACGAGGAGGTGGACCTGCAGCCATCTTTAACTCTAGTTTAACAGTCCAACCCAGACCTAAACTCAGCTATAATTCCTTTGAAAGCCTTGTTCTTAGCTTCTCTCTTCCAACCTGGAAAACACTAAAACCAGTCTTAGTTGTCACAGTGTACCGCCCTCCTGGTCCAGACTCTGAATTCTTAACTGAGTTTTCAGAGTTTCTATCAGATTTAGTCCTTAGTGCAGAAAAAGTAATTATAGTAGGTGACTTTAATATTCATGTGGACGATGATAATGATGGTCTGAACACTGCTTTCATATCACTATTGGACTCAGCTGGCTTCTCCCAGAGTGTAAATGAACCCACTCACTGTTTTAACCACATTCTCGACCTCATTCTGGCTTATGGTGTTGAAATTGAACAGTTAACAGTCTTCCCACATAACTATTCTATCGGACCATCACCTGATAACATTTGATTTCTGGCTACAGGACTATGCACTATATGACAGAGAGGTCCTCACTAGATGCTTATCTGATAGTGCTGCTGCCAAATTTAAGGAAGTGATTCCTTCAGTATTTCAGCCAGTGTGTCTCTGTGCTATGGAAGACCACTATGCTAATCTTAGCCCCTCCCAAGTTGATTATCTGGTCGATAGTGCTGCAGGTTCACTGCGAATGACACTAGACTCTATTGCCCCTCTAAAACAGAAGATATTTAAAGAAAAGAGACAAGCTCCCTGATATAATTCCCAGACTGGCGAACCTAAGCAATATTCGCGAAAACTTGAAAGGCCATGTCGTGCCACCAAATGAAGACTCCCGCTTACTCTGGAAAGACAGTCTAAAAACCTATAGAAAGGCCCTCTGTAATGCCAGAGCCTCCTATTACTCCTCACTGATAGAAGAAAATAAAAACAGCCCTAGATTTCTGTTCAGCACGTTAGCCAGGCTGACAAAGACCCAGAACTCCACTGATCCTTGTGATCCTTTAGAGCTCAGTAGCAACGACTTCATGAGCTTCTTTAATGATAAAATTCTGACTATTAGAGACTAAATTCATCACCTCCAGCCCTCAACAGGCTCTGATCCAACCTCAGACTCAGGAACCATGGAAACAGCTGTTGGGCTTAATGTGCATCTGGACTGTTTTTCTCCACTTGATCTTCCTGAACTGGATTCAATAATCTCCTCATCCAGACCATCAGCTGGTCTCCTAGACCCCATTCCTACTGGGCTGGTTAAGGAAGTCCTGCCCTTAATTAACACGTCCTTACTGGATATGATCAATCAGTCTTTACTAACAGGCTACGTACCACAGTCCTTCAAAGTAGCAGTAATTAAACCTCTCCTGAAAAAGCCCACTCTGGATTCAGGTGTATTAGCCAACTATAGACCTTTATCCAGCCTTCCCTTTCTCTCCAAGATCCTGGAGAAAGTTGTAGCCAATCAGCTGTGTAACTTTCTAAACTCTAATAGTCTATTAGAGGATTTTCAGTCAGGTTTTAGAGCGAACCATAGCACAGAGACACTGGTGAAGGTTACAGACCTCCTCCTTATGGCATCAGACAGAGGACTCCTCTCTGTCCTGGTCTTGTTAGACCTGAGAGCTGCATTTGATACCATTGACCATCACATCTTATTACAAAGACTGGAACAGTTCACTGGCGTAAAAGGAACCGCATTAAACTGGTTTAAGTCCTATTGATCAGATCAATTTCAGTTTGTACACGTTAACAATGAGTCCTCTGTCCACACTAAAGTTAGACATGGAGTTCCACAAGGTTCAGTGCTTGGACCAATACTTTTTATCTTATATATACTTCCTCTGGGTAATATTATCAGTAAGCACTCCATTAATTTCCATTGTTATGCAGATGATACCCAATTATACTTATCAATAAAGCCTGATGAAGCCAATCAGTTGGCTAAACTTCAAGTCTGCCTTAAGGACATAAAGTCCTGGATGAGCAGCAACTTTCTGCTGCTAAACTCAGATAAAACTGAAGTTATTCTGCTCGGCCCCAGACACCTTTTCTAACAATATAGCTGCTCTGGACGGCATTACTCTGGCCTCCAGCTCCACTGTGAGGAATCTGGGAGTTATCTTTGATCAGGATTTGTCCTTTAACTCCCACATTAAACAGATTTCTAGAACTGCCTTTTTCCATCTACGTAATATTGCCAAAATCAGGGCCATCATATCCACAGATGATGCAGAAACATTAGTCCATGCATTTGTCACTTCTAGATTGGATTATTTCTGTTCCTTATTATCAGGCTGCCCCAATAAGTCCTTAAAGACTCTCCAGCTGGTCCAGAACACTGCTGCTCCTGTTCTGACCAGAACTAAGAGAAGAGACCATCTTTCTCCTGTACTGGCTTCTCTTCATTGGCTTCCAGTAAAATCTAGAATAGAGTTTAAAATCCTTCTCCTCATCTCCAAAGCTCTTAATGTTCAGGCTCCATCATCTCTTAAAGAGCTCATAGTACCGTACTACCCCACTAGAGCACTGTGCTCCCAGACTGCAGGCCTACTGGTAGTTCCCAAAGTCCTCTAAAGTAGTAATGGAGCCAGAGCTTTCAGCTATCAGGCTCCTCTCCTGTGGAACCTCCTTCCAGTCTGGGTTCAGGGGGCAGACACCCTCTCTACATTTAAGAGTAGACTAAAAACCTTCCTTAGTGATGAAGCCTATAGTTTAGGGCTGGATCAGGTCTTGGACCAGCCCCTAGTTATGCTGCTATAGGCTCAGACTGCCGGGGGACTCCCATGATGCACTGGGCTCCTCTCTCCTCCTCTTCCTCTCCATCCTGATGCTTCATGTCTCTTTAATGTCTGTTACTAACTTGGTATCTTCCCCGGAGCCTTTCTGTGCTTTTCTCATCTCTCAGGTTCCTGTGGATCCTGGTCCTGGTTCTCCTGCTGTGGTTCTCTGGTTCCTGTGGATCCTGGTGCTGGTTCTCCTGCTGTGGTTCTGTGGTTCCTGTGGGTCTTGGTCCTGCTGCTGTGGTTCTCTGGTGCCTGTAGATCCTGGTCCTGGTTCTCCTGCTGTGGTTCTCTGGTTCCTGTGGATCCTGGTCCTGGTACTCCTGCTGTGGTTCTCTGGTTCCTGTGGATCCTGATCCTGGTCCTCCTGCTGTGGTTCTCTGGTTCCTGTGGATCCTGGTCCTGGTTCTCCTGCTGTGGTTCTCTGGTTCCTGTGGATCCTGGTCCTGGTCCTCCTGCTGTGGTTCTCTGGCTCCTGTGGATCCTGCTGCTGGTCCTGCTGCTGTGGTTCTCTGGTTCCTGTGGATCCTGATCCTGGTCCTCCTGCTGTGGTTCTCTGGTTCCTGTGGATCCTGGTCCTGGTCCTCCTGCTGTGGTTCTCTGGTTCCTGTGGATCCTGGTCCTGGTCCTCCTGCTGTGGTTCTCTGGTTCCTGTGGATCCTGGTGCTGGTCCTGCTGCTGTGGTTCTCTGGTTCCTGTGGATCCTGATCCTGGTTCTCCTGCTGTGGTTCTCTGGTTCCTGTGGATCCTGGTCCTGGTTCTCCTGCTGTGGTTCTCTGGTCCCTGTGGATCCTGATCCTGGTCCTCCTGCTGTGGTTCTCTGGTCCCTGTGGATCCTGGTCCTGGTTCTCCTGCTGTGGTTCTCTGGTCCCTGTGGATCCTGATCCTGGTCCTCCTGCTGTGGTTCTCTGGTCCCTGTGGATCCTGGTCCTGGTTCTCCTGCTGCGGATCATCTGCCACAGACACTTTTTTACTGATATTAGTCCTGTTATCATTATTCAGATATTAACTATTGTCATTGTTACCATAATGCTAATTATTAGTCACATTCCTATTGTCAGTGCTATAGTTACTGTTAGTATTTTAGTTGCTGTTTGTTTTGTCTCTCTGTCCAACGTCCATCCAACACGGCAGGGGCGGAGCCGACCTCCTCAGTAGCAGCAGGACACACCTGATCCTAATCATCCCCATTAAGACTCCCCTTTTTAAGCTGGCCCCCCTGTGACTCCTGTGTCAGACTATTCCCACATGTTTCTTGTGAATGCTACCGATCGGTCTCTGGCTTCCTGCCACGCTTCACCTGCCCTAGCTGTTTTTCCCCTCGTGGTGATTTTGGGTTTTTTACTTGCCAGTGCTTCATTTTCCCCATTGTGGTGTTTTTTTTTTTTTGGTTTATTCTTCTTTTGTTAATAAACCTTCTTTGTAACCCTGCATTTGGGTCCACGCCTACCTCGTGTCCATAAAATTTTTCCTGTTAAAGGGGAGTTCTTCCTGTCACTGTTGTCTAATATAATATCTGATGCTGCTCATGTGGGGATTCTTATATCCTTAATGTTGAATTCCTGAATTGTTGGGTCTTTTAATTAAAGAGTCTGAGCTGCTCTTTATGTAAAGCGTCTTGAGAAAATGCTGTTATGAATTGGTGCTATATAAATAAAGATTGATTGATTGATTGACTTATGTTCCATGGTCCGGAGCGTTTCAAATTTGCTAAGCCTCGCCTCCAGCACAGCAAATAAACTACATTTGTTACAGACACCACTTTCGCTAAAGGAGGCAGAGTAATAACTGAACATATGACACACAGAGCAGGAGAGAGTAGGAGACTGAGAAGATTGATTGATAATAATCCCTTAAGCCACCATCAAGTCAGATATCTTTGTCCAGTAATTTGGTTAACGATCACTCTTATGTCCCTGTTGTCTAGGGAAAGGGAAGAACACAAGAGTGCTCCTGGTATCGAGCATAAAGTCACTGTTTATTGTAGTAAGTGGTCAATATGTATAATACAAACAGTAGTACACACAATGAAAGGAGTCAAAGAAATCAAGCAGTAAAGGGGGGTTAGTGGGGAACAGAGCTACGGGTGGCGCCAAACAACAAAGATATAAAACCAAAACCACTATGGCTATTTACATTTAATAACTAAAAGTTACAGCTATGTCGCTGGAAAACTGAAGACTGAATATAAAGAAGAACAAAAACCCCTAGGCTATGCTAAACTTGTACTATGAAACAAAAGTCACAGCCGTTGTGTCTAGTCGTTGGCTCCACCGTTTATATGGACTCGTGCCACCTGTAGCTCACAGCAGTCACACGTGTAAAACATTCCCATCAGCCTCTGCTGTGCTGTGCTAACTCAACTCAGAGAGTGAACACTGTAAACAGCACCCACAAAACACCAGTGTACTTTGTCATGTGAGCGGTCTGCATTAGCATGTAGCCTATGGCACAGCTGTGCCTGAGTGCAGCCTCAGGGGGCCACTAGCAGGACTGAGGACTCCTCTTGTCTTCACATGCTTCATGGTTACAGTGAAAGTCACACGGTCTCCAGGAAGAGCCTTTCAAGCACCTTATCTAAAATCTACAAGAACATTCACTGGTGTCCTGTTGGGTCCTTGGTGTGGAGCAATGAAAGCCTCAGAGTGAAGTGCTCTTCACATCTCAGTGAGTCTTGGTCTGTCCTGTGTCCTCTGAGTAGCTGGAAACGAAGCAGGAGTGCTGTGTTATCTGGCAGCACCAGAACAAAAATAGCCTCGCTGCTATATGTTTCCAAACCACAGACACTGTGTAGTCAAGTAACTTTTTGATGATCTATTTGCGTTTTTACGGTTTGGTGCTGTCATCTATTTTTGGGCTGAAGTTGATTTTGCCTTTCTGTTCTCCTTCAGCTCTTGTCGGTCCTGTCTGTGTTGCTCTTCTTTTATGAGACCTTTCAAAGGCATCAGTGGGACACAAAGTGGAAGACGTCATTTGAATTTCAAAGGCCTGACAGAGCACATTGCCTCTATCAGCCCACTAAAGGATCTCTCAACAAGAAAGTGCCTTCAGAATTAATCATGCACGCTGAGAGTCCTCCTGGATGCTGCTTCCTCCGCTGGCGAGGCGAACGGCCAAGGCAGCGGTTGGAGAGAGCAGGAAGCTGTGATAAAAGCCCAGCATGATAAAAGAACTCAGACCCACCCACCCGATCTATGATCTGCCTCTCTGACATGAACCACGCGTGTTCTTATGACCAACAGCATGAGCAGTGTCTGACTTCCACGGCGTCACCCTCAGGGCCCCCCAGGGACACGTAAAATGACCCATGACAGCACAAAGTGAAGCTTCTCCTGTTCAGGAGATGTGTGGCACCAGCCCTCACTGCTATGAGCTAATTAAGCAGCACTAATGTGAATCAGCTCCCATTTTCACTCACGCTGATTTACAGGCCCGTCCCTGCCACGTCTCCATGGAGACAGTCTTTAGATCCTGTTGTGGACTCCACACACTCAGTTTTATAGTGATGCTATAACTGAGCATTTATGGCTGCTTGGTACCACCGGTCCCTGTTGGAGGAGAGTGTGTGTGTGTGGAGACATCATCTTCATCGGCCAGTTTGGGCCTCGGTCCAGATGATGAGGACAAGGTGAAGTGTCTCTGCTCTAGTGGCTCCAGATGTACTGATCATGTGACTCAGGTCTGTTTCCCCTCCAGTGTGCTGTTGTGGTTGAACTGAGTATAATTTTGATGTAATATTAGATAATGGTAACGGTAAATGGTCTGTTTCTTTTCTAGTCATTTCAACAACTCAAAGTGCTTTTACATGACATCCTCATTCACCCATTCACACTCATCATTCACACAGGAGGAATCTAAATTGGAGGAGACTCTGTGCTACAGCTCTCAGCATCAAACATGTTAATATAAAATATACCTGCAAAATATCTAAGGTTATCTGTCGTTTGGTTTGGTTTAAGTCCAAGCTGGCTGTATTTGGAGAAAAGAGCGGCTAACCAGGAGAACTGATGGACGTGAAACGAGGTGCAGCTCAGTCCTCTGGCACACATTCACAGATGCTGCAGATTTAGAGCAGTTCTAATGATTTCACTTCTGAGGAGTTTAGTCTGATGAGATGGTGAATGTGTCGAGGTGTGCTGCTCCACCTCATCTCATCCTAACTCACTGCTTCATCTCATTAAGAAATATGATGAAGAATCTATTCCATGTGAAGCGAGCTGCTGCTGGTGCAGTGGTGAGTAATCAGAGAGCACTCTCAGGCTCTCAGTGCTTCTGTGTTCATGGGCAGCGGCCCTCGAGCCCCGGCTGAACACTAAACGCTTGTCAGAGATGAAGGCCGGCCACAGGCCACCACGCAGCACAAGTGGCAGCTGTGTTGTTCTCTATTGGCCACAGAGGTCCACAGAGCCACTAAGGGCCCTCCAAAGTACTGCACAGTGCCATTCCTCTTCATCACGTCCTCTCAGAGACAGCAGGCCGCTCATCGGCCTCCGTGGCTTAAAAGAGACACCTGGACAGAACTCAGCATGCCTGAGAGACTTCATCTCATCAGCTAAACATGTGCTGGAGATCATCTGTTTTTTTTTTTTGCTGGTGACGGAAAAAGCATTTGGAATGTGAATATGTTAGCTAGCTGGTACGGTGATGTGACAGTCACTACAGTCCAGCCACCAAATCAGATGTGAGTGTGTCTCTCGTGATGGATGGACTTGTCTTCATACTGTAAATACAGCGATTAATATGGGGGGGGCTTCGTTCAGCAGCACAAACACCATCACTTCATATGCAAATGACCCGCTGTGACATTAACATTTAAAAAGGCAGCTGTAGTCTAACACGTAGGGAGCGGATTTATTCTTTTGTGCTGTTTGGTTATGAACAGACACACAGTGGTGTCCTTTTAAAGCAGATCAGGCAACCTCAGCATTAAAAGTGTGTGGATGTGAGGCTTGGAGAAGCCCCCCCCCACGGTGAGGTGGATTCAGGTATCTGGGGAAGTAAGAGGCCTTGGGGCCCAGGCTGATGAGACTCAACTCTGACAGCGACAGTCTGGGTCAGGAACAGCAGCAGGTGAAGGTGGTGGCCTTGGTTGAGTCAGGCACCAGATGAAGCTTCTTCTGCTTCCTCTACTGAGCCGAGACGCCCTCAGCGGTTTCCATCCAAACAGTCGGACTGCAGGCAGCACGTGTGTGAGTGTGTGTTACAGGGAGTGCTGGTCTGGACACATGTGGATCTGGTGTGTGGATTCAGCGTCTGAAGAGCTCCATGGATGGAAAGAGGGAATATGAAGGTGAGTATTTTCACTCCCATCGTTAGTCTCCTGTGGACGTTCTGTATCTGTCCAGGGCCACCTCTGCTGATGGATGCTGGACCGGGTCATCAGGAGCCTGAGGATGAATAAATAACCTGCAGGAGGAGGGTGCTCAGTCCTGTTGTCACCCACCATGTTAATGATAATGATGATAATCATTGGCGATGTCACCATTCAGTCTCCCAACAACAAAACAACAGTTGTTCCTGCTGGAAAAAAACCTGAGTGTGGAAAGTAGGACAGCGGAGAGAGGAGCAGCGGTTACAGTGTGTGTGTGTGTGTGTGTGTGTGTGTGTGTCTGTGTCTGTGTCTGTGTGTCTGTGTGTGTGTGTGTGTGGTGGCGGCAGCAGCTGACAGTGACAGTATTGATTATCAGTGGGGGGCCGAGTGCTGCAGTCTGAACGCTGCCACCTGGGAGGCTGCTGTCTCTATAGCCGCGTTTCAACCAGCACTACTCGACTCGACTCGGCACGGTTTGGTTGCGTTTCCACCAGCGCTAGTTCCTGATACCAGGTACTATTTTAGTGCCTCCTCTGCCGGGGTTCCAAGCGAGCTGAGTCGAGCTGACAATGTGATGCCACCAGACTGCAGGCCACTGATTGGCCAGGGAGTGACGTCACTGGATGAGTCATGAGAGCGACTCGTTCACAACAAACAAACCCTCCATTTTTAAAACCCTGGAAACAGACTGAGCGTTTTTATTATTTCTGTGAACGAGGTGAACGGATACACACAAACCAAACGCTCCATGTCCTTAGTTGTGTTTGTTTGTGCCATATACAAATTATGCCACCAGAGTTTCGGCCTGCCTTGCTATGACGACCCCCCCACTTTGAGGAGGTACACAACTGTAATGGAAAACCAACCAAACCGTGCCGAGTCGAGTAGACTCGAGCCGAGTAGAGCCGAGTAGTGCTAGTGGAAACGCGGCATATGAGTCCAGAGTAGAGGTAGAGGGCATGTCATACGTTAGTCCTGTGATAAAGCAGTGCATGCTGGGACAGGATGGATGGGATGACTGCGAGCACTGACAGTGGCCCCGTCCTCTTGTTTAAGCTGTACAGAATGTCCCTTTATTGAGCTCAGTTCGTGTCAAAGCTGCTGTGTATGTGTGGAACACAGTATGAAACACTGCCAGCGCCGACGCTTTGGTCCTGGTGTCTTAATGCTAATTACTATCAGGACAGATTCATTTCATTGGTCTTGTAATTTCATGTTTGACAGCAGCACCTTTAAATGACTCAGAGTGAAACATTTCAACATTTAGCCCTTTTCTGATTAATACTTTCAACATGGAGACACCTGAGATGGTGGTGAGAGATGAGCTGCACATCCAGACTCCTGCTGGGCAGGATAAGACTGAGACACACACACACACACACACACAGATATTCAGACCTCCTACAGCACACAGACAGTGAAAATCCTATTTGTCACAGCATTGTGTGAGGCTTTAATTAATAAGGCTTGTGCTGGTAGCAAATTGAATTAGTTGATTACAGTAAACAATGTGGCAATAATTCCACCACGGAAATGCTACTTGGGATCCTCGGGTATCGTCAGCTACATGGAGAAGAGCTTCACCTGTGGCCAGTGTTGATCCACCACTAGACAACCCCTCCACAGTCAGCACTGTGAGTAAAGCTTGCCTCAGCAGCATGAGGAGACACTCCAGCTCTCTCCGTACTCTCCCCCCACTGTGGCTGTGGTGAAGTCGCCCCTGCTCTGGTTTTCCAGCCAGCTTCGCCCCACAGACGGAAGCACGTACACGAATGTCTGAGCAGAAATACTCCCTCCGTCCACATGGGAAGCTCTCGGTTACATTGCCTAAGGTGTAGTGGGGGTCTGGCAGCACTGACAGATATGGTGCAGTCAAAGAAGTGATATACTGCAGCAGTTAAATAAAGTTAAAGGTATGAATGAATCAGGACTGGAGCTTCTATCCCATGTGATTGTGACCGAGGTGAGCTGCAGGTCCTCATTAATCAGCGCACACTTGTAGAGAACTATAGGTAGAATAAGTCCAATAATCCTCATGGACGCAGGCCTTACTGTCTCTTTCTTTCACTTCAGCTCAGGACAATTAGAGACGGCTTCAGCTCTCTACTTTACCTCATCAGGATGTCAGTATTTAAGTTCAAATGTACGCAGCACTGAATGAAAATGGGCTGGACCACACAAACAGTTCTTCCATGAACATTAGATGCAACTAAATATTTCTAGTGACGTCCCGGTGCATTAAAGCAGTAATGAGTTCATTTGTCCGTTTGCCAGTCTGTCGAACCATCCTTTAGCTTTTATTCGTTTGGGTACATTCAGTCATACTTCTGGTTTTCAGTGGTTTCATCACAAGGTTTCATGTGAGATTGTCAAAATGAGTTTCTGTTCCAGTTTTCCTCGGTCAGATGAGCAGCGGTAGAGCTGGATGAATGTTGCTGTTGTCTTATCAACACATTAAGCGGATGTCTATTAGTCGTGTTTTCACACATCACTCAGTGGTCCGCTCTGTCATTACAGCTGTGCCTCCATCTTTTTTTATAAAAAGGTCACCTCCATTGGCATTCTGAGGCAGAAGCACCTTTGTAGATTGGAAATTAAATTCCCATCACCATCAGAGAAATCTGTTTCTACAGAGAGGACCAAACAAGGCAGAGACAGCCCAGTGGAAAGTTCATTTAAATTATGGATTGCAGTCATTTCTGTTGCATTTTTCACTGGGATTGTTTTTCTGTTCCCTGGAGCAATGTAAAGGTTAACGGTATTTTATTGCCTCAGCTTCTGTCGGCACGTCAAGAGGGAACCAGATGATGGGAAGTGTTGCACCTTTGTTCTTGGTTTTAGTAAATGTGGGCACTGAGTGCACGGAGCACACATCTGAACAAATCTGTAGTTACAGGATGAACTTCACTCTCTCTTTGTCGTCTCTCCCCAACACGTGTTAGAGAACTGATGGTTGTAGTTAGTTTCTACCCTCCATCCCTCTCTGAGGGCTGCACTTCCCTCAAGGCGCCTGCCTCTGATACTGAGGCGTCTGTGTGATGTCTGTGTGTCTCCTCCCCTCCATCCATCATTCGCTAACATGAGTTGCATGTGACCTCGAGGCAGGTGTTGGAGAGCAGGGAGGCATTCCTCCACAGTCTCCACCACCATCGCTTTTCCCAGCTGGAATACAGCCTGAACGCCACAGCTCCGACCGGTCCCATTCTCTTCCATTGAGTCCAAGGTCACGCTCCCATAGTAAGGGTCAAGGTGGTGGGCTGGCAGCCGCCTGCCTCATGCATATGGATTACAGTCGCTCCATCTGCTCCTCTGCAGAATGCAAATAACAAGCCTCTTTCTCTGCTCTCTTTTTCTGCCTCAAAGGGCAACCCTGCCAGACCTTACATGGCATCAGTTCCACTTGTTGGTCGCAGAGTGACGATTTATGCAAAACCATAATAGAAATGCAAGTCACTGCTGCACAAAGTCCCCGACCCAGAATCCCCAGCTCCACCACAGCTGACTCTCACACGCTGCTGCCTGGCAGCTTGACTGTTTTAGCCCACAGAGATGGAGAGCCCCATTGGTTATTTGTTTGTTTGTTACAACTATAGGATGGGTTTCCAGGACAGTTCATAATGATATTCATGGTTTCCAGATGATGAATCCCACTGAGTCTGGTGATCCCCTGACTGCTCCTCTAGTGCTATCATGAGGTTGACATTTCTCCACTATTGGATGGACTGCTCATTAAATGTGGTAAAAATATTCACGTTCATTTATGGATTTATTTTATCTATTTGTTTGTGTATTCATTTATTTGATCAGTATCATATAAAAATACAAAATGTAAACATGCCAGAGTTAGCAAGAATGCTAATTTATATCTGTAGTCTCTGGGCACGTAACAAAAACAGAAACATTACAAGTAAGACTATTAAAATACCAAGTCCAAAAAGGACACAATACATTGTCCAACATGTGAGGTTAAGAGTGATCGCAGGTCTGATGTACCTGGAGCCGTTGTTTAGGATGGAAGTGGTACATGTGTGGTACACTCCCTTATTGAAATTGGTGGGTCATTCCAGTATTTACTTCCCTTCGCTGACGCCACAGTTTGTCCAAATGTAGTTCACCTATGTGGCACCTCACAGCCCCCTCTAGTCAGCTCCACAGATCAACCCCCATAACTTCAGTGACAGTCAGATCAGCAGGTAAAATTAAAACTGATGGACTTCCCAGCAGTGACAACCCAGCCCGTCCTCTGTTAATCATTCTGTACAGAGTTAGTCCAGACCAGAGCTAGTCCAGACTATTAGTTCAGACTAGTGTTAGTCCAGACCAAAGTTAGTCCAAACTAGTGTTAGTCCAGACTAGAGCTACTAGTCTACTAGGCTAGAGCGACTAGAGACTATACCCATTTATACTTATCAATAAACCCAGATGAATCCAATCAGTCTGCCTTAAGGACATAACGTCCTGTATGAGCAGCAATTTTCTGCTGCTAAACTCGAAAAAGTTATTGTGCTTGGCCCCAAACATCTTAGAGACACCTTTTTAACAACATAACTACTCTGGATGGCATCACTCTGGCCTCCAGCTCCACTGTGAGGAATCTGGGAGTCTTATTTGATCAGGATTTGTCCTTTAACTCCCACATTAAACAGATTTCTAGAACTGCCTTTTTCCATCTACATAATATTGCTAAAATCAGGTCCATCCTGTCTGGAGATGATGCAGAAAAATTAGTCCATGCATTTGTCACTTCTAGGTTGGATTATTTCTGTTCCTTATTATCAGGCTGCTCCAATAAGTCCTTAAAGACTCTCCAGCTGGTCCAGAACGCTGCTGCTCGGGTACTAACGAGAACTAAGAGAAGAGACCGCATTCCTCCTGTACTGGCTTCTCTTCACTGGCTTCCAGTAAAATCTAGAACAGAGTTTAAAATCCTTCTCCTCACCTCCAAAGCTCTTAATGTTCAGGCTCCATCATCTCTTAAAGAGCTCATAGTACCGTACTACCCCACTAGAGCACTGTGCTCCCAGACTGCAGGCCTACTGGTGGTTCCTAAAGTCCTCTAAAGTAGTGATGGAGCCAGAGCTTTCAGCTATCAGGCTCCTCTCCTGTGGAACCTCCTTCCAGTCTGGGTTCGGGGGGCAGACACCCTCTCTACATTTAAGAGTAGACTAAAAACCTTCCTTAGTGATGAAGCCTATAGTTCAGGGCTGGATCAGGCCTTGGACCAGCCCCTAGTTATGCTGCTATAGGCTCAGACTGCCGGGGGACTCCCATGATGCACTGGGCTCCTCTCTCCTCCTCTTCCTCTCCATCCTGATGCTTCATATCTCTTTAATGTCTGTTACTAACTTGGTATCTTCCTGGAGCCTTTCTGTGCTTTTCTCATCTCTCAGGTTCCTGTGGATCCTGGTCCAGGTTCTCCTGCTGTGGTTCTCAGGTTCCTGTGGATCCTGGTCCTGGTTCTCCTGCTGTGGTTCTCAGGTTCCTGTGGATCCTGGTCCTGGTTCTCCTGCTGTGGTTCTCAGGTTCCTGTGGATCCTGGTCCTGGTTCTCCTGCTGTGGTTCTCTGGTTCCTGTGGATCCTGGTCCTGGTTCTCCTGCTGTGGTTCTCTGGTTCCTGTGGATCCTGATCCTGCTGCTGTGGGTCTCTGGTTCTCTGGTCCTTCTATCCTTTACTGGTCCCTACATCTTTTACTGGTCCTTATATCTTTAACTGGTCCCTTCATCTTTTACTGGTCCTTATATCCTTTACTGGTCCCTTCATTCTTTATTGATCCCTGCAGTCTTTACTGGTACATCCTTTACTGGTCCCTGCATTCTTTACTGGTACATCCTTTACTGGTCCCTACATCTTTTACTGGTCCTTCTATCCTTTACTGGTCTGTACATCCTTTACTGGTATATTCTTTACTGGTCCCTACATCTTTTACTGGTCCTTATATCCTTTACTGGTCCCTTCATTCTTTACTGGTATATCCTTTACTGGTCCCTACATCTTTTACTGGTCCTTCTATCCTTTACTGGTCCTTTCTGCTCCCATTCTCTGGTCACTTTCACCAGGGAGGAACTTTTAAACATTGGAAAGTCCACTACCGGAACTTTTCCTCCAGTTTTCACTGACACGGACAGTTTTGCAGAGATTTTGGTCGGAGGTGCACCGGCTCTCTATGGGATTTGCCGGAGACGCAGACAGGGTAAACGCGCAGGAGTGCTCGTCAAATTGAGGCAACGAGGATTACGCACTCTGCCGCTATACATCTGGCGAACGTCCGCTCCCTGGCAAATAAGATAGACGAACTGCTGCTCCTCAACTCCAAAAACACGGACTGCAGCAGATCCGCCGCCCTGTGCTTCACTGAAACCTGGCTCAGTGAACACATCCCGGACGCCGCACTCCAGCTGCCAGGATACCAGGTGTTCAATTCAATTCAATTCAATTTCTTTGTATAGCCCAATATCACAACAGAGTGTCTCATAGTGCTTTACAAAGTTCACTGAAATAAACAAGTGTAAGCGAGCAAACAATCTAATAAAGAGTCCAGCAGTCGATGAGGCCAATGGATCAGTCCGATGGATCAGTCCGAGGCATCACCTGCCCTTTATGACCCTCCTTCTTCGGGAAGGAAAAACTCAAAAAGCCCAGTGGGAAAAGAGAAACCTCCGGGAGCACCACAGTGAAGGAGAGATCCAGCTCCCAAGGACGGACAGGCTGTAGCCTTGGACAAACGCAGATCCATAGGCTGATGGAGAACCACATCAGCGGGGCCAGGACCAGGATCCATAGGAACCAGGGAACCACATCAGCAGAACCAGGACCAGGATCCACAGGAACCAGAGAACCACATCAGCGGGACCGGGACCAGGACCCACAGAAACCAGAGAACCACATCAGCAGGGCCAGGACTAGGATCCACAGGATCCACAGGAACCTGAGAGATGAGAAAGCACAGAAAGGCTCCGGGGAAGGTAGCAAGTTAGAGGCAGACATTTGACTGACATGAGACATAACGATGGAGAGGAAGAGGAGGAGAGAGAATAGAGGAGCTCAGTGCACCATAGGAGTCCCCCGGCAGTCTGAGCCTATAGCAGCATAACTAGGGGCTGGTCTAAGGCCTGATCCAGCCCTTAAATATATGCTTTGTCAAAAAGGAAGGTTTTTAGTCTACTCTTAAATGTAGAGAGGGTGTCTGCCCCCCGAACCCAAACTGGAAGGAGGTTCCACAGGAGAGGAGCCTGATAGCTGAAGGCTCTGCCTCCTGAACTACTTTTGGAGACTTTGGGAACCACCAGTAGACCTGCATTCTGGGAGCGCAGTGCTCTAGTGGGGTAGTACGGTACTATAAGCTCTTTAAGATATGATGGGGCCTGACCCTTAAGAGCCTTGTAGGTGAGGAGAAGGATTTTAAACTCTATTCTAGATTTTACTGGAAGCCAGTGAAGAGAAGCCAGTATAGGAGAAATGTGGTCTCTTCTTTTAGTTCTCATCAGAGCACGAGCAGCAGCGTTCTGGACCAGCTGGAGAGTCTTTAATGACTTATTGGGGCAGCCTGATAATAATGAGTTACAATAGTCCAACCTAGAAGTGACAAATGCATGGACCAATTTTTCTGCATCATCAGTGGATATGATGGGCCTGATTTTGGCAATATTATGTAGATGGAAAAAGGCAGTTCTAGAAATCTGTTTAATGTGGGAGTTAAAGGTGTTCCGAGCAGACCGCAGCATGGTGCTCTCGGGGAAAACGAAGGGAGGTGGAATCTGCTTCTACATCAATGAAAGTTGGTGTAGAGACGTCACAGTGCTGTCCAAGTCATGTAGCCCTCACCTTGAGACTTTATTTACGAACTGTAAACCATTTTATTCACCGCGGGAGTTCTCCTCGTTTGTCCTGGTCGGTGTCTACATCCCACCTCAGGCCTGTGTAACAGAGGCATTACAACAGCTTGCCTACCAGATAACAGAAGTGGAGAAAAAACACCCAGACTCCCTGCTCATCATTCTGGGGGATTTCAACAGAGCAAACCTCACCCATGAGCTCCCAAAGTACAGGCAGCACATTAAGTGTCCCACCAGAGAGGCTCACACTCTGGACCACTGCTACACTGTGCTAAAGGATGCTTATCGCTCTGTCCCCCATGCAGCCTTAGGACTCTCCGACCACTGTCTGCTTCATCTCATCCCGACCTACAGGCAGAAATTAAAAACTTCTAAACCAGTGGTAAGGACCATGAGGAAGTGGACAGAGGAGTCAAAGCTGAAGTTACAGGCCTGCTTTGACTGCTCTGATTGGAGTGTCTTTGAAGCTGCAGCAACTGACCTCAACGAACTTACAGACACTGTGACGTCCTACATCAGCTTTTGTGAGGACGTGTGTGTGCAGACCAAAACCATCTGCACATACAACAACAATAAACCTTGGTTCACACCTAACCTCAGGAAGCTGCGTCAGACCAAGGAGGAGGCCTATAGAAGTAGGGATCAGGTCCTGTTCAAGCAGGCCAGAAAGGGACTAAAAAACAGCCTCTCAGCCAACGACCCTGCGTCAGCTTGGAGAAGCCTGCAGCACATCACCAGCTACAGGAGACCATCCCCCCACCCTGAAGGAAACCTCAGACTGGCTGACGACCTCAACAGCTTCTACTGTAGGTTTGACAAGCAATTGACACCTCCCAACCACACAATTGGACAACCTGCAACCCCCACACGCCCCCCATCAGACCCCCCGCCTGCACTGAGGATCTGTGAAGAGGATGTGCGCCGGCTCTTCCAGAGACAAAAGATCAGGAAGGCTCCAGGACCAGACAGTGTGTCCCCCTCCTGCCTGAGAGTCTGCGCTGAACAGCTGGCCCCCACCTTCACACAGATCTTCAAACGGTCACTGGAGTTGTGTGAACTACCCTCATGCTTCAAACGCTCCACAATCATCCTGGTCCCCAAGAAGC
Source organism: Pempheris klunzingeri (assembly GCF_042242105.1). Lineage (NCBI taxonomy): Eukaryota > Metazoa > Chordata > Actinopteri > Acropomatiformes > Pempheridae > Pempheris > Pempheris klunzingeri. Next base: position 31,146,466 of record NC_092013.1, read on the forward strand.
CCTCCATCACAGGATTAAATGACTACAGGCCCGTCGCCCTGACATCTGTGGTCATGAAATCCTTTGAGAGACTGGTGTTGAAGGACATCACAGGCCCCCTGCTGGACCCCCTGCAGTTTGCCTATCGGGCAAACAGGTCGGCAGATGATGCAGTCAACGTGGGACTGCACTTCATCCTGCATCACCTCAACTCCCCAGGGACGTACACAAGGATCCTGTTTGTGGACTTCAGCTTGGCGTTTAACACCGTCGTCCCTGAAATCCTCCACCGAAAACTCACCCAGCTCACTGTGCCCACCTCCACCTGTCAGTGGATCACCAGCTTTTTGACTGACAGGAGGCAGCAGGTGAGGCTGGGGAGCACCACTTCCAGCACCCGGACCATCAGCACTGGCACCCCCCAGGGCTGCGTCCTCTCCCCACTGCTCTTCTCCCTCTACACCAACAACTACACCTCAGGGAACTCTTCTGTGAAACTCCTGAAGTATGCTGACAACACCACGGTAATCGGTCTGATCCAGGACGGTGATGAGTCAGCATACAGACAGGAGGTGGAACAGCTGGTCCACTGGTGCAGTCAGAACCACCTGGAGCTGAACCCGCTCAAGACTGTGGAGATGACAGTGTACTTCAGGAGAAATGCCCCGACACCTGCCCCCCTCACCATCCTCAACAGCACAGTGTCTACTGCGGACTCCTTCAAGTTTCTGGGATCCACAATTTCCCGGGACCTGAAGTGGACTCAGCACATAGACTCTGTCCGGAAAAAGGCCCAACAGAGGTTGTACTTCCTGCGTCAGCTCAGGAAGTTTAACCTGCCACAGGAGCTGCTGATCATCTTCTACTCCGCCATCATCCAGTCTGTTCTCTGCACCTCCATCACTGTCTGGTTTGGATCGGCCACCAAGCAGGACAGGCAGGGCCGGCTCTAGGCATAGGCCATATAGGCGGTCGCCTAGAGCGCATCCCTGAGTGGCGCCCCCCGTCTGTCCGCCGCTGTTGAGACGCACGCACCCCCCCCCCCGGGTGTCCAGGGTCAGGAGGAGGGCAGGTAACATCTCTGCAGACCCCTCACACCCCGCACACAAACTCTTCAAACTCCTCCCGTCTGGTAGGCGCTACAGATCACTGTACACCAAAACCACCAGACACAGAGACAGTTTCTTCCCCCAGGCCGTCACCCTGATGAACTCGCACTAGCCTCAGAGTCTCAGGATCCACTGTGCAATAGTTCCACACCCCTGCACATTTGTAACATTTTGCACTGCAATTTCTGCACTGCACCTACCTCTATTGTACATACTGTTGTTGTTAAAGAGTTATATTTTGTTTATATTGTTTATACTGTCCTGTATTCTTTTCCTACTGTTTATAGTTTATTGTATGTAGTTTATTTCTACTTTACTTCCTCACTGTACAGAGAGTCAAGCTTCACCGAGTCAAATTCCTTGTTTGCCTATTCAAACTTGGCCAATAAAGTTGATTTGATTTTGATCCTTTACTGGTCCCTACATCCTTTACTGGTATATCCTTTACTGGTCCCTACATCTTTTACTGGTCCTTCTATCCTTTACTGGTCAGTACATCCTTTACTGGTTCCTGCATTCTTTACTGGTCCCTGCATTCTTTACTGGTACATCCTTTACTGGTCCCTGCATTCTTTACTGGTACATCCTTTACTGGTCCCTACATCTTTTACTGGTCCTTATACCCTTTACTGGTCTGTACATCCTTTACTGGTCCCTTCATTCTTTACTGGTATATCCTTTACTGGTCCCTTCATTCTTTACTGGTATATCATTTACTGGCCCCTACATCCTTTACTGGTCCCTTCATTCTATACTGGTATATTCTTTACAGGTTCCTACATCTTTTACTGGTCCCTACATTATTTACTGGTCCCTGCATTCTTTACTGGTAAATCCTTTACTGGTCCCTACATCCTTTACTGGTCCCTACATTTTTTCACTGGTCCCTACATTCTTTACTGGTCCTTACATCCTTTACTGGTCCTTATATCCGTTACTGGTCCCTACAATCTTTACTGGTATATCCTTTACTGGTCCCTACATCCTTTACTGGTCCTTATATCCTTTACTGGTCCCTACATTCCATACTGGTACATCCTTTACTGGTACCTCATCTGTCTTTGGGCTCCGTGTGTGAATGTATGAATTTCAGAGCTTTTCTACATTCTCCACCTCCATAACTCCATTGGTTTGAGAGAGCTGACCTTTATGTCCAGCTTGATGTGTCTTTGCTGCTCTGAGGTCCTCAGCAGTGGAGCATCCCCTGGAGAGCTCATGTGTGGTTACTAGGCAGATGCTATTAATATTTAAAGACAGTGTTCTTGTGCATGTTGTTGTGTAAATTCATTTCTTCGGTGGTGCAAAGGCTGTGCATTCTGCTGTGATGAGATGGGAGACTCCTGCAGATGGAGGATTGTTCCTCTGTGGTTGTCACACACAGCTGACAGAGGACAGAGAAACCCTCTTACTATGTGTTTGCTTATTCATATTCCAAAGCCCACAGTCCTCCAGCACATACAGTAAGATCTTCTTCAGCTTGTGGGGGCATATTTGACTCTGTTTCCCCCCCCCCCTCTGCTATCTACAAGTCTGAAATAGTATTTGCAGCTGGTTTGGAAGGCTTCATATGCATGTCTTACTGCTGGGATGTGTGAGTGACGCTGGTGAGGGAAGTGACTGAGTAATGAAACACCTTCAAACCTGTAACATGGGGGGAGGCTTCTACAAGGGAGGTTATGGAGGCAAAAAAACAGAACAGGACAAGAAAAGAACAGGTGAGAAAGTGATCAGGCTGTCTAACCACGAAGCTACCAAATCTGCCCGGCAACCACAGTTAGAGTAGAGAGAATCAGCTGACTGACTGAGCTCACCGCCTCCCTTTGACCTTTTCCACCTTAAGACGTCACCGAGCTGCTGCAAAGAGGTGGACGGACTGCAGACTGTTGATCAGTGGAAGTCACACCACTAGTTTGTGTTCATACAGAGGAGGTCAGAGGGGGAGGGCATGATCATCCTGAGTGTTCATGAATCACTGCAAAATAGATATTGATAGTTACCAACTGCCTTCTGCTACAACATTTTCCTTTTTCACCCAAAGTGGGCATCGCTGTGGTGTGCTGATGATGAATCGTGGAGTTTTTTTTCAGTCACTAATTAGACAAATCGAGCTCTGGTGATACTGTGAGAGACGCACAGTCCAGCTGCCCACAGGTCTCACCAGGCAGAGCATCTGCCAGCAGCTGTGTGAGTGTGCAGAGCCTTTAAAGGAGAAAAATATGTACAGACTGACCAGAATGTACTTTGCTTGTAAATGTAACAAAATCTGAACCAATTTAGAGGCTCACACAAACACTGAGAAGTCAGATGAAAAGTGTTTGTTCTTGTTTGTACTCAAGAATAAAAACAAAATAAACGTTTTGTTCCTTTTTAATGGATGGGACCATTATTGAGCCTGTATCCTGTATGCATCCTTTACTGGTCCCTGCATCCTTTACTGGTCCCTGCATCCTTTACTGGTCCCTGCATCATTTACAGGTCCCTGCATCCTTTACAGGTCCCTGCATCCTTTACAGGTCCCTGCATCATTTACAGGTCCCTGCATCCTTTACTGGTCCCTGCATCCTTTACTGGTCCCTGCATCATTTACAGGTCCCTGCATCCTTTACTGGTCCCTGCATCCTTTACTGGTCCCTACATCCTTTACTGGTCCCTGCATCATTTACAGGTTCCTGCATCCTTTACTGGTCCCTGCATCCTTTACTGGTCCCTACATCCTTTACTGGTCCCTGCATCATTTACAGGTTCCTGCATCCTTTACTGGTCCCTGCATCCTTTACTGGTCCCTACATCTTTTACAGGTCCCTCCATCCTTTGCTGGTTCCTCCATCCTTTACTGGTCCCTGCATCCTTTACTGGTCCCTCCACCCCTTACTGGACCCTACATCTTTTACTTGTCCCTGCATCCTTTACTGGTCCCTGCATCCTTTACTGCATCTTTTACTGCATCCTACATCCATTACTGGTTCCTGCATCCTTTGCTGGTCCCTACATCCTTTAGTGGTCCCTAGATCCTCTAGGTGTCCAAACATCCTCTACTGAACCCTGTTGTCTGTCTGTGCTCTGTCTCACTCACTCATCTGTCCTCTGAAAATGATATCAAAGGTGTAATCTATGCTAAGCAGAAAAGCACACAGTTGAATAAGCCCTGGAGGAGAGCTCGCCTTGCTGAAGGAAGGATGAGGGAGGCAGAGCTGGGCATCAGATTAAGAGATCACCATCTCCAGGCACCATATGATTTATGAAAGAATTCAGCCTCAGGAGCATGCTTTGTAAAAGGTTTGTTCTTCCAGCCTGCAGGACGAAATACAAGCATTTAACTGTGGGCTAAAAATACAAAATAAATCACACCATTTGTTACCGTCACAAATGCAGCTAAATGTGGCTGTTGATGGCCTTGTCTTCCTGCCACACAATGTCTCACACTAAATGAGAGCTGGGAGCCAGCCAGCCAGTCAAACAGCCAGCCTACCAGCCAGTGTGTCCGGTTGCTCCTGCCTCCTCCCACCTGCGTCTCTTGGCTCTCTCTCAGCTGTCTGCCAGTTGTCCTGACAGCTTGACCTCCTGGAGGCTCATGTCACATCGGGCCCTGCTTCGCCCGGGTCTGGCCCACAATCATTTTCACACCCACCTCTAACACCACCCTCTCTCCTCCTCTTCCTCTTGACACTATCTGAAAATGAGAACCATTTGTTTGTTTCTCTCTATTTATAGTTTTTTCCACTCCACAGCGGGGCTGAGGAGACGTCTCAGTGCTGCAGAGTGGGCGAATGGAAATGCTAATATTTAACACTCCACTGGGAGATCCTCTGTATTTGTTATCTGCCTTGAAACAAGGTATTCCACGGGATAATTTCATTGATGGTTCTCCTCACTTGCCTCTAGTTGCAATAAAATTAACCTTCCATGTGATTGCAGCGGGCAGTCATGAGAGCAAAAACTTTTGGTTTAAACAGTCCCTGACAGATTAAAGTTAACTGGAAAGGCAGGCACACACAGAGCATAAAATGTGCGGTTATGTTATCTAAAGCTTGGCCTGGACATGTGTCATCCTGTGAGGAAATGACTGATAAGCCACATGTTTACTGCACGTTAAGTTAACAGAGATGCACAGCTGAGTCAAAGATGTTTTATTCTCTCCTTAAGATCATTTTGTAGTTTTGTTTCGTGACTAACTTCAAAAAGAGGATTGAGGAGACATAAAAAGAGCCCAACAGACAGGACAGAAGATAATAAACACACAGTACTGACTGGCAGAATCAAACAAGGGAGCACTGATGGGAGTGAACACATGATGGTGTGAGTACAGTGTCCCACCATGTTTCAGGGCTCCTCAGAAAAAGCCTGCTCATAGCTCACAGGTACTGAGGAAGAAATAGGTAACACTGGTCCCTGATGAAGGGTGGTGAGGAAGAGTTTGTATAACAATCTAGATTTAAACATTGTGTAACCGCGATACATTTGCACTGAGTTCAGCTTTCACTGTCTCCAGCTCTGCTGGTCAACCTGCCACAGGTGAGGCCTGTATGTGAGCTGTCCATGGAGCTGAATCACCTGCTGGAATCAGAGAAAAACTTCAAACATGAAGAGGTCAGGAGATCACAGAGAGTCTGATCTTGCTCTGAAGCTGATAATGAGCTGCAATAGAAACATTCCTACACAGAAAGCCGTTGTTAATTGTTAATAAACGCTGAGTCAGCTCTGGCCAGATATCCCTCAGTATGCTTCGGTGAAGATGACACATTCAGAAGTGCAGAGCAGCCGCCTCTCTGAGGCCTTGGTGACTTCACTCAGACAGCATGTCAAACAGAAAGCTCACTCACAGATGAAACATGATATACATGCTACATTCTGCATATTCATTACATCCTGTGGCTGCTTTGAAAAGGATGATTCATAATGCGAGAAAACACCTTCACCCTCATAAAAACCAGAGCTGAGATATGCAGACAACCAGACATTTCCTTCTGCCCTCACTGAAAGAATGGGTGTGTGCGGTCCGGCTGCAGACAGCCTCAGTCCATCTGTCTTCATCTCTTTGTTCTCCCCACCTTTGTCCTTCCTTCACCAAAGGTGGCTTTGAAGGTTGACAAACAGCTTTAACTGTGAACTGAAAATCAACCCCACAAAGTGCCTGTACAGCTCTCTGTTGTTAGATGTTGTCTCCGTGCGTGGTGTGGTAATTAGCATCTGGCTGATGCATCACAGAAGCTGGTTAAAGAGAACGATAGAAGCCTGTGTAGCATGTGGATGAAAAATCTGTTCTAGTTATTTTTAAAGTCTCAAATCTCAAATGTGTGTGACATTAGTGTCTGGAATGAGTGTTTGCACTTGAGCTTTCCTGCCTGCATTGTGCTCCCAAGATTTCAAGAACACGCAGCTCTGTCATGTGGAGAGCATTAAGCGGTGGTGCTTCAAAGTGAAGGACACTCATGAAGCAAATTGATTCTAGAGGACAGTGCATGCTGCTTTCCAACAGGCAGCACCAAGAAAAAACAGACGTTCACTGAGAAAGATGTGTTTTTCTCAATCAAAAGACATCACAATTATCAGGAATTTGACCACAGTTAAGATGATGGTGAAGCTTTTTAAAATGGGAGCTTCAACGGAAGATGGATCTGAGGGGTGGTGATGGTGGCTTTTCAGGCTGTAGACTGAGTTATTATTCATTCAGGGGCTCTACTTCAGCCCCTTCACATCTCCTTTTGCTTTGCTGCAGTTGCCATGCACTTTGGGACGTGGTAACAGGCCTGAGTGGGAGCTGTCACAACAATCAGCCCTTGCATGTGTGGCAACACCGGCTTCATTATCTCCGTATTGCACCGCCCAAAGAGCAAATGCATTTTTCAAACGTTGCTAATACTAACGCTAATGCTTTACAGATGCCATCATACACGGTTGCACAAAAGCTAATGGAGCCAAGATGTGTTTCAGCCTGTGCTGCAGTGACAGCAGAGACCCTGTATTCAGCTGAATTTATATTTAAAGGTCACTGCATGATGTTCCTTACTCTGATGGCCTGTGCGCGTTCTGCATGTGTCCTCTTGTGTGTGATTATGCTGCTGTCTCTCTTCAACAAGGAAAAGGAACAGCTGCTTTGAATGTGGCATTAATCATGTTACATGTACAGTAGCTTTAAACAAGGAAACCAGTGTGGAGATATTTGGAGATATGTTTCCATTGATTTGGACTGCTAAATGGTCGATGGACAATGATGCGTTAACACAAATACTGAATTCTCCTGTAGTTTTTGTGCCTGATGCTCAATGACACAAATATTGCTGGGTTGGATAAAGCTGGGTTCTTGTTTAATATCCAGTTTTCACTTTTCATTTCCTCTTTAGCAGTTTTAAGAGTAGGAAAATCGTTTTATTCCACACTGTCTGACAGTGTCAGACATACAGAAATATGTTCTGTATCCGTTTGTTCCAGCTCTTTGTTGCAGCTTTATCTTGTTCACAGAGTGAAATGCCAACAGGCATTTTACTGTGTGCTAGTAGTACTTTACTGTAGGTACACAGTATTTTCACGGAGTGTTATTGGTACTTTCATAGTATTTTTACTGCATCATATTAGTACTGTTATTGTAGCAGAGTATATTCACGGAGTGGTAATAATACTTTACTGGACCACAGTATTTTACTGTGTGCTAGTAGTACTTTACTGTACTGTAGGTACTGTCTCTCTCCTCTTGTTTTGAGAATGTCCAGAACAAAAACAAGATACAACACTCACTCCAACCGATAAGCCAGAACCAAAAGTGCTTGTGTTGTGCAAAGCATATTCTAAAGTTATGACTATAGATACACGCCTACGCAAACAACATCCACAACTGTTCGAATATTATAATGCTACTTGTGACGCACGAACCCCAACGGCCACGACTCTGTCCAAGAACACCTTAAAAACAGACATTTAACTCAGTTTGGGGCTCCTCTGACTGAGCTGCTCCTCCGAGAGCTCTGTCACGAGCCCAACGCTGCACGTACTTTACCTGTGACCTGAATAAATTGCTTCTGAGACCAACCGAATTCTTCGGCTAAATTCTTGGGCTGTCAATACAAGGATTGGGGTCTAACAATTTGGTGCCATGACCCGGATTGGCAGACTCTGAGACGGCGTCCCGTTGAGGACCCCCGGAGGGGTTGGAGAGAAAACTTTTTCAGACAACTACAAGGCGCGCCTGAGATAAGGGTAAGCACAAACCTTTTATGAGATAGAATTTCTGCACATTGGCTACATTTAAACCAAAGTTGTCTGAATAATGTTGTTCCTCCAACCGCTAAAATTTAAATCAAGCTGAATACAACAAAATTGCATTGAAATGATGTATGGTCACATGTAAAGTACGAAATCACATAGCCTCATGTGAGGGAAAGAAAATCATTGTCCAAGCACAGTCAATTTGATCCAATAAAAGACAACTCACTGGGTAGATGACCACTGAGGGCTGTCTCCCAAATCTAAAGAAAAGGACATTCTCTATTTTCCAGGTAGCACCCGATGCTACGGCAGGTGATGCCACAATAGGTGATGCCACCACAGGTGATGCCAGGACAAGCCTGATGAATAGTATCTCCCGTTGAGATACTGGAGACTGGACCTTGAGAAAGGTCAACAAGCTCAATTGGTCCCCACCCCATTGGTAGGGACCCTACAAGGTAGCAGAGGCTACCTCACACTGTGTAAAGGTGTGGCTGACAGACAACAAACTGAGTAACTGGATCCATAAGACTCACTGTGCCGACACAAGGCCCAAAAGACATAATAGACTGCGATTCGGACTGACTTAAGAACCTCTACACCTGACCCAGACCCTACTACTGACCCAGAGATGCTCTTCCACTGGTCTCTCTCTCTGAGCCCAGAGATGATGAGGCTGAAGAGGATCCCGCCCTTGGGAAAGAAGACTGTTATTTGTATCCATGAACATATCTGCACACACCCTAGACTGCTAAGGTTTAATACACACCCATATATAGCTATCCACACACTTAGAGGCGTGATACTGATAGATATTGTTGCTTATTGTGCTTTTCATAGTGTTGTTCCCACTTGAGATTTGAGGGTTATACACTCCTGGGAAAGAGGTTCTGTTCCCGGTACAAAGATGTTTTCTCCTGGAAGAAAGGTTATACTCGCTGCCTAGATACATGGTTTAATCACTTTGTTTACAAATTTCCACATGCACTGTGCAATGAAGAATCGCTTGCTGCTAATAACTGCAATGAAGAACAGCTTACACATATTTGCCCACATATAGGTCACACTAATTTGCACTGCTTTTCCTACATCTTATATGTTGATATAATAAAGGTGTATCAAAAGGGGGATACCGACAAATCTCCCATGTAATTGTGCTGCACTCTGATGCGGTTGGTTGTTTGCAGATTGGGGCCCTGCTAGACTACTCGCTGCCATGATAAAATCATGTCAAAATGGGGAAATGTTAAATTAGAATTTTAGTGTTACCATAACATGTCTTAGACCTGCTCAAGAATAGTGACTCTCCTTCATTGTGAGAGTCGGGTCTAACACAAATTGTTAGACCCGATCCTTGTATTGACAGCCCAAGAATTTAGCCGGAGAATTCTGTCGGTCTCAAAAGCAGTTTGTTCAGGTCACAGGTAAAGTACATGCAGCGCTGGGCTCACAGTGACAGAGGCCTCGTGGATCTCAGTCAGTGAGCCCAGAACTCAGTTAGACGTCTGCTTTTAAAGTGTTCTTGGACAGAGTACCGTACGTAACTGTGTCTAATTGGCCGTTGGGGTTCGTGCGTCACAGGTAGCACGACCCTGAAGTGATGCTATGATACTCTACCAATTGTGGGTGTTGTTTGCGTAGGCGTGTATCTATAGTCATAACTTTTAGAATATGTTTTGCACAACACAAGCGCTTTTGGTTCCTACAATCAAGGACAGTCTGATACATTCTATCTTTATCTATCTGCTTCTCAAAACAATAGAGGAGACACTATTCTGTGTAGGTCAGGGTGACCTGCACGTCCCGTCTTTATCTGTCCACTCTCACAATGAGGGAGAGTCACTATTCTTGAGCAGGTCTAAGACATTTTATGATACGAAAATTCTAATTTAACACACAGTATTTTCACGGAGTGTTATTGGTACTTTCACAGTATTTTTACGGCATCATATTAGTACTGTTATTGTAGCAGACTATATTCACGGAGTGGTAATAATACTTTACTGGACCACAGTATTTTTACTGTGTGCTAGAAGCACTGTTACTGCTAACAGAGCATTTTTACTGTATGGTATTAGTACTTTTACTTCAGTGAAGGACCTGAGTACTTCCTCCAGTTCTGACTAAACTGTGTATAAAAGGCAAAGACGTGGGAACAAATACGTCAAAAAGTATCTAGATACACATTACAAATCCTCGCTCATTAAATGTATTTAAATATAATACAAAGTACTGATGTGAAAATGTATATAATTAGAAAACAAATAGATTTTGAGTTGAGGAAGACTCCGGTACATTATACCACAGTGACGCTTTCCTGGAGCTGCTGGTCAGGAGGAGCACAGATGAAGTCTGTAGTTCAGTGTGGATGGAGCCAACTTTCATTTAGCCTGTGAGAGAGCGACCAGGCAGTTTTTGTTGTGTCCACAAACAGTGTTGGATACGTCCTTTAGGTGAAAACACGACAGAGGCGAAGCTAACAGCAGGTGCTGCTTTATTAGCATGCGGCAGGAAACAGAACACGACTGCCCGGGCCAGCTCCTAGCTGACACACCCTCACTCTGGGCTGTCTTACACTGTGTGTTTCGGTTCTAAGCGCCCCCTATAGACCTAAACACGCTACAACATAAGATACTGAGAACAGGGGAGGCATCACTGTACATCAATGCCTTTTTCACAGTATTCTTTACTGTGTGTTTCTTTTAAACACCACAGCTCCTCCCCTGTAGCTTAGACATAACATTTTTTTTTTTTACAATTTTCACCCTGCTGAAAAAAAAAAACAAAGAACATCTTATGGATAACCACATTCTTACACAATTTGGTGCATGTCCATAATGTGAGATGTTAGGCCTCCTCGAACAGTCTGTTACAGGTCCAACCGTTTAGGTGGGCGCACATTTCTTTTAGGCCGCTCCATGCCTCCTGAAAGTGAAGGTTCATTCATAGCTCGATCAGGCTCCACTGAGCTCGGGTGATCCTCAGATGTCTGCTCACAGACATTAGTGTCCGGTGTATCAACACTAGGATCAATGTGGTAATCCCAGTCTCCTTCAGTGTTAGTCACAGTCTGTTCAGGCAACACCTTCCTTCTCTTTGCATCCAGCATCTGATTTACATGTCTTTTCACACATGTTCCATTTACAGACACTAAATACGTTACAGGACCCAAAACCTCAGCTATCTCACCATCCAACCACTTCTCTCCTCCCCTATAGTTTCTTACCAGCACTGCCTGACCTACAGAGAAAGATCTGAGCGTCTTCTTACAGCCTGACAAGGTAGACAAACTCTCTGTTTGGGTAGATTGAGATACTTCCGGTTTAACCAGCGACAGCCTTGTACGGACCTGTCTGTTTAAAAACAGTGCTGCCGGTGTTTGCTTGGTAGCTGTATGTGGCATATTCCTGTAACTAAACAAGAAATTAGCAATACAGTGCTGCAATGTCATGCCACCAACTGCTCTGTTCTTGGCCAAAGACCTTTTGAAGTTTTGGACCAATCTTTCAGCCAATCCGTTTGAAGCAGGATGATAACTTGGAGTTTTAATGTGTTTAACAGCATTCATCTTAAGAAATGTCTCAAATTCACCGGAAGTAAATTGAGGTCCATTGTCTGTCACCACCTCTTTAGGCAACCCATATGCTGCAAACAGATTTCTCAGAACTTCAATAGTTTTGCTGGCTGTAGTGGTGTGCATATTTATTATTTCAGGCCAGCGAGCATATGCATCCATGACTACAAGAAACATTTGTTGCTTGTTTTCTGCAAAATCAAGGTGTATTCTCTCCCATGGACTTGAAGCGGATTTCCACGCATGCACAGGTGCTTTGGAAGGCAGACTACGCTGCTGTTTACAAATGCCACACATATTTACCTCGCTTTCAATGTCCTCATCAAGTGTAGGCCACCAAAATAAGCTTCTGGCGAGAGATTTCATCTTTACCATCCCCCAATGACTGTCATGTAGCTCTGATAATAACCTGTTTTGTAGCTTTTCTGGAATGACCACACGGAAACCCCAGTGCACACAACCATCTTCGACTGTGAGGTCAAACTTTCGTTTCACATATGGTTGCAACGCCCCATCTGGAACATATTTTGGCCATCCCGACAAAACATAGTGCTTCACTTTAGCTAGTACAGGGTCTAACTCAGTTTCTTGCGCAACATCTTTTGCCATTAAGGGCAGACTGTCTAAGTAAGACACTCTGAACACTGGGTTTGGTTTTGGAAACCTGTCATCTGATATTGGTAATCTCGATAATGCATCGGCATTCCCATGCTGCCCAGATGGTTTGTACTGGATCTCATAGGTGTAAGCAGCTAAGATCAGAGACCACCTCTGCATCCTAGCTGCAGCTAACGGAGGTACCCCTGTTTTTGGACCTAATATCTTCAGGAGTGGTTTGTGGTCCGTTATCAGTGTAAACTTACGACCAAACAAATACTCATGAAATTTAACCACACCAAAAACAAGGCCTAACGCTTCTTTTTCAATCTGAGCGTAGTTTTTCTCAGCTTTGGTAAGCATCCGTGAAGCAAAAGCTACCGGTTTTTCACTTCCATCTGGCATCTTGTGTGAGATCACTGCACCTACTCCTACTGGTGAGGCATCACAAGCTAGCATGAGTGGCAGGTCCGGATTGTAATGTACCAGGACTTGATTAGAAAGTAGCTGTTTCTTAGCCTCTTCAAATGCCTTCTGGCATGAGACTGACCACTCCCATTTGGCATCTTTCTGCAGTAACCCGGTCATAGGTGCTATCAGGGTAGAAAGATGTGGAATGAACTTTCCATAATAGCTCAACAGCGAGAGGAAAGACTTAAGTTCAGTTGTATTAGTGGGAATTGCTGCCTTTGCAATAGCATCACACTTATTCTGCATAGGGTGAATTCCATCTGCATCAATGACATGTCCCAAATATGTCACACTATGTTGGAAAAAGGCACATTTTTCTCGGTTAACCCTGAGATTGTGGCGTTTCAATCTTTCCAACACTTTTTCCAAGTGTCTCATGTGTGTTTCCCTGTCTTGTCCTGTGATTAGTATGTCATCTAAATAGCAGATGACACCATCCATGCCCTGCAGAACTTGATCCATCAACTTCTGAAATATGGCAGGGGCACAGGCCACACCATAAGGAAGTCTGTTTACTTGGTATAGCCCTTTATGGGTGTTTAGGGTCAAGTACTGTTTAGAACTCTCATCTAACTCGACTTGTTGATAAGCTTGTGACAAATCCAGTTTAGTGAATTTCTCACCTCCTGCTAGTTTTGTGAACAAATCCTGTGGTTTTGGTATGGGGTACTGATCTACCTCAAGCCATGGATTTATAGAGACTTTATAGTCCCCACAGATCCTTACTGTCTGATCCATCTTAGGGATGTTTACAGTTGGTGCAGCCCATTCACTGTAATTAACAGGTGTGATAACGCCATCAGACTCCAATTTCTTTAACTGTGCTTCAACTGCCTCCCTGAGTGCATAAGGCACAGAGCGTGGTTTACAGAACTTTGGAATAGCTCCTTCCACTACATGGAGTTTAGCTTTGATCCCTATCACCTTCCCTAGACTGGGTTGAAACACCTCTGGGTATCTGTCACATAAAGTCTCCCAACTCTCAGGTGCTACTCTGTGTACAAAAGACCAATCCAGGTTTAGCTTTCGGATCCAGTCTCTTCCCAATAAAGCTGGACCATTACCTTTGACCACTAGTAGGTTAAGCCTGTGAGTGTTTCCATTACACTTTACTTGCACAGTAATGTTCCCTTTTAGCTGAAGTAACTGTGCACTGTAAGTTCTTAATACACAATTGGTAGGCATGAGTTTAACCTTCCTAAACCTGCGTTTGTAAAGTCTTTCTGATATGACAGACACGGCTGCTCCTGTGTCTACTTCCATTTTCAACCGTTTTTCATTTACCCTTACATACACATAATAGGGTTTTTCAATGTCTGCATCATTTCTAGAAACAGAGTCCTCACCTTCTGTCTCTACAGAAAACAGTTCAACATCTCTAACATTACCCGCCCGGTACTCTGTGGCAAAGCCCGGTGCTAGTTCAGATGTTGATGTCCCGACTTCAGGTTGTTCCCGCTCGCCCGACGAGGCAATAGGCTCCATCTGCTGTGAAGCGACATCCTCAGGCAGCCCGTCCGGAGGGCTGGTCTCTCCCGCCGTTTGTTTGCGGACTTTCTCCCGGTTGCTTTTATCCGCTTGATTTGTGGCATCCAGACGCCTGGTCCATTTGGTTGGAGTCTCCTTTCCTCCCTCTGGTCGTGATCTGCACGCCTTGGCGATGTGTCCCTTCTTCTTACACGCTCGGCACTCGACCTCCTTAAAACGACACTGATCTGGCACGTGTCCTCTGCCGTTGCATCTGTAACAGGGCTTCCCTTTATCACATCTTTTTGCCGCTGGCGTCTTGGCAATGGCGTTAGCTTTGAACGACTTCTGTGACCACTGCTGTGCATTTTGTTTGGTCACTTCATGGCCCAGACCCATCTCATAAGCCCCTGCCAACGTCAGGTCTTTCACATGGGCGGCATTTAGCATGCGGTCGCGAAGCTCTGAGCTCCTGACACCGCACACAAATCTGTCTCTGAGAGCATCATCCAGAAATGCCTCAAATTTGCAAGTAGCTGCTAACTTTCTTAAACTTGCCATATATTCACTAATGGACTCTTCTTCTCGCTGATTCCGGGAATTAAACTTGTATCTTTCAGCGATGAA